>NC_029787.2:31198252-31201441 GCF_000816755.2 Arachis ipaensis | reverse complement strand
TTTGTATGATCCCAATACATATAATTTAATGATGGTACTAAAACAATCACCTTATAATAAATACTTTATGAAATCAATAACAGCTACAAAAGAATATTATATTTAGAAAGATTGGAATTAAACATGGGATTATACCATCATAGGGAGATCATGTGCATGATTAAGAGTTTATTATTACGTGAAAAGTTATCATTGATAATCAAATGCAACTTTATTTAAATTAAGTGTACAACACTGCTTCAACTATATATCCAAATTTGATCTCAGATCTACTTGGACCACAATATTCTTTGAATAGTTTCATGTGGTTCTAATAATAAATCTTGTAAACAATTTTACTGCTACCAAAATTGTTGGATCAACTTATGAGATATATATGTGTTAGAGAATCAATATAAATCAATTTAGATCAATTAGCATCGTCTATATTTATATAGCATATCTGTACATTAATTGTAGGATTCTATGTCTTTATTTCTATGATTCATTTAGCACCTATAAATACCCCTTGTATATTGTACCTCACATCACAACTCAATAATACACTTTTCATATTATTCTCTCAGTCTCTTGTTTCTAACATGGTATCAAGAGCTTAGGTTTTTTTCCGATGAATATTAGTTCATAGCCCCTTTGTTTTTCCTTGTCGGCAGTGTTCTTTGGCCTCCTTTTTCGTTCCCTTTTTGACGCTTTGGTTCGTCACCCCCATAACCATCTTGTTCGTCTTGTCGCCGTGATTCCAACGCAAAAAGAACCGTCGCCATCCGCCTCCGGACGCGCCTCCACGCGCCGCCGAAAGACACTGCCACGACCAGGTTGATCTTCCTTCCAGCTTCCACCCGTGCCTCTTTGCTCGCAATTTTCGAGCTGTTTCCGATGCTTTGGTTCGTCACCTCCGGCATCATCGTGTTCTTCTCTCCGTCAGCTTTCAAACGCCGCCAAGATCGCCTCCAGAGACCGCCGCACGCGCCCCCACGCGCCTCCAGAACGTTGTTGTCCACCACCATTCTTTTCTCATCTAGAGGCTTCAGCAGCCGTTGGATCTTCGTGCAGATCGGACGTTCTTGGAGCGTCCACGTGTCACACGCAAGCTGGTTGGACAACCCTGACCCGCGACGACCCGACCCGACCCGCCCTTCGACCCGCGTGCCACCTGTCGCCAGCGTGCCTCCTTCCGCGTATCAGGTGCTGCCACGTGTCGTCACTCGCTGACGTGGCACTGACGCACCGCTGACGTGGCGCTGATGTGGCGCTGACGTGCTGCCAAGTGGACCCTCCCTAAGATTTTTTGGTGAGCTCTTTCTGATTCCGCGCTCTGTTTTCTCATTTTCTGCCCCGAATTTGCAGTTTTCTTCTTCCTTTTGCTATTTCTTCTATTACTATGGAAAAACCGGATGTCGTTCAGCCTATCCATGTTATTCTTAATGGCTCCAACTATGCACATTGGGTTGAAGCCATGCGAGAATTTCTTAAAGGGAGGAAATTATGGCGATATGTGACTGGTGATATTGCTTGTCATGTTAAGCCAACTGTATCCAAAGATGGTGCCTCCAAATCCAAGGAGGATGCTGAGAAGGAGAAGGACTATGCAGAGAAATTAGAAGATTGGGATAGTAAAAATCATCAGATTATCACCTGGTTCCGCAACACTTCTACTCCTGGCATTCATTTACAGTTTGGGCGTTTTGAAACTGCTAAAGAGGTATGGGATCATTTGGCGAAACGTTACACTATCTCTGATCTCTCTCATCAGTACCAACTGCTTAAGGAACTCCATAGCCTTAAGCAAGAACGCGGCCAAGCAGTTTTTGATTTTCTTGCTCAGATGGAGATTATTTGGGATCAGTTGACCTCCTGTGAGCCTGTTCTTAAAGATCCCACTAATGCTAAGGCATATGAGGATTATCGGAACCGGACACGTCTCATCCAATTTCTGATGGCACTTACTGATGACTACTCTGTTAACACTGCTAATGGTTCCCTCTTGCATGCAACACATCACGGGGTTATTTCACAGTCCAATATTCATCTCTCTGATGCTTATTTTATTCCAAAATTAAATTTTAATCTTATCTCTGTCGGTCAGCTTGTTGAACTTGGTTTTGATGTCATTTTTTCAAATTCTGGATGTCGTGTGCAGGATCGTCGGACGGGAAAGATCATCGGGACTGGATGTAAGGTTGGACGCTTATTTGAGCTCGAGAACCTTCATGTTCCCTCTACAAACCTCTGTGCTGCTTCCTCTCCATCTACTCTTCACTTGTGGCACCGTCGTCTTGCCCATAGCTCCTTAGGCAAATTACATCCTCTTATATCTACGGGTGTTTTAGGTCAAGTTCAAAATGAGTCTTTAGATTGCATTTCTTGTCGCACTGCAAAACAACCTGCCTTATCATTTAATAATAATTCCTCTATTGCATGCTCTCCTTTTGATCTTATTCATTCTGAGGTTTGGGGACCCACTCCCACCGCTTCTATGGGAGGGGCTTGATATTTTGTCCTCTTTATTGATGATTATTCCCGTTTTACTTGGGTCTATTTGATGACTAATCGTTGCGATTTGCCTCAGATTTATATTAACTTTGCCACTATGGTTCGAACTCAGTTTTCAAAGGTCATTAAAATTTTCAGACGTGATAATGCTATGGAATATCGTGACTCCAAACTTTTAAATTTTCTCGCTGAACAGGGTACTTTGTCCGAGTTTTCTTGTCTTGGTACCTCTCAACAAAATGGCAGAGCTGAGCGTAAACACCGTCATATTCTTGACTCTGTCCGTGCGATGCTTATTTCCTCTTCCTGTCCTGAGCGTGCTTGGGGTGAAGCTGTCCTCACTGCTGTTCATGCTATCAATAGACTCCCTTCTTCTGTTCTTGGTAACACTACTCCCTTTGAGCATCTTTATCGTACTTCTCCCGATTACAGTTCTCTCCGTGTTTTTGGTTGTGTCTGTTTTGTCCTTCTTCAGCCTCATGAACATAATAAGCTTGAACCTCGGGCTCGCATGTGTTGTTTTCTTGGTTATGCCTCTAAACATAAGGGTTATCGTTGTTGGGATCCTATTTCTCGCCGTATTCGTATATCTCGTCATGTTGTCTTCTGGGAGCATCACATGTTCTCTAGTTTTTCCTCTTTTGAGTCCATTCCTTCTACTCCGTCACCGTTTTTTACTAACCCAAATGTTGATCT
>NC_029787.2:31195388-31198136 GCF_000816755.2 Arachis ipaensis | reverse complement strand
TCTGTTAGAGCTCTCCTTGCCATTGCTGCGGTTAAGAGATGGTCTCTCAGTCAGATGGATGTGAAGAATGCATTTCTTAATGGGGATTTGAAAAAGAAAGTCTATATGAAACCACCTCCAGGATATCCTTATCCTTCCAGTAAGGTTTGTCTCCTTCGCAAGGCACTTTATGGACTCAAGCAAGCTTCTCATGAATGGTTTGACAAGTTCAGCACTACCATATGCAGTCTTGGTTTTATTTCTAGTCCTCATGAGAATGCGCTTTTCATTCGTAAAAGCGAACGTGGAGTTGTTCTTCTACTTTTGTATGTTGATGACATGATCATTACTGGAGATGATGTTGAAGGTATCTCTGATCTCAATGCCTCACTTCACCGTACCTTTGAGATGAAGGATCTTGGTTCTCTCAGCTATTTTCTTGGTCTCGAGGTCATCTCCACAGATGATGGCATTTATCTCTCTCAGGCTAAGTATGCTGCAGATCTTCTTGCTCGCGCTGGGATTACAAATAGTCGCACTGAGTCTACTCCTCTTGAGCCTAATGTTCGATTTACCCCTATGGATGGCACTATTTTGGATAATCCGACACTTTATCGCTAGTTAGTTGGAGGTCTCGTCTACTTGACTGTCACCCGACCAGACATTGCCTATCCAGTTCATGTCCTCAGCCAGTTCTTGTCAGCTCCTCGTACTACTCACTATGCGGCAGTTCTTCGCATTCTTCGGTATGTCAAAGGCACTCTATTTCATGGCCTATATTTTTCTGCCCATTCCCCTTTGACCCTTCAGGCATACTCTGATGCTGATTGGGCTGGTGATCCCACTGATCGTCGTTCTACTACTGGTTACTGTTTGTTTCTTGGCGACGCTCTCATCTCTTGGCGTGCTAAGAAGCAAACGTTCACTGCTCGCTCAAGCACAGAAGCTGAGTACTGTGCCCTTGATGACACCACTGCTGAGGTTATCTCGGTTCGTTGGCTTCTCGAAGATCTTGGTGCTCCTCAGTCGTCCCCTACTGATGTTTTTTGTGATAACCGCAGTGCTATTCAGATTGCCCATAATGATGTGTTTTATGAACGCACCAAACACATTGAGATTGATTGTCACTTTGTTCGGAAACGTATCCTTATTGATGCTGTTCGTCTCATTGCTGTTGGGTCACTGGATCAGACTGCTGATATCTTCACGAAAGCTCATCACCCGACTCGTTTTCGGACTTTGTTATCCAAACTCAAGTTGGTATCCTTAGCTCCCACTTGAGTTTGAGGGGGGATGTTAGAGAATCAATATAAATCAATTTAGATCAATTAGCATCGTCTATATTTATATAGCATATCTGTACATTAATTGTAGGATTCTATGTCTTTATTTCTATGATTCATTTAGCACCTATAAATACCCCTTGTATATTGTACCTCACATCACAACTCAATAATAGACTTTACATATTATTCTCTCAGTCTCTTGTTTCTAACAATATGCATGAAAGACTTCAATAGAGACATGATACATAATAGAATAAATAGACAAAGATGCATATAAAAAAATTTGAGATGGACAAAAGTATACACAAAGATTTTTAAATATTAAAATATATTCTAAATATTGTTTTTTATTGACAAAAATGTCGTGTCATTGGTAATGGGTGCGTAAGACCTAGGGCATCATCGGAAATAATTTTTATAATGGCCTTTGATATTTACGAATTTTGATGTATATATAGTTTTGTTTTTCTCAAACTCTTTTCTGTATTTTTTTTATCTGTGTACTCTACGTAATAAGACATAAAAGTGATGGTGTTTGATTCTATGTGTAACGGATTTTATTAGGAGATTATTTTGATAAAGATACTAAAAATAATTTTTTTAAATGTTTATATGTTTCATATTATTATTAGACATCTTTATTAAATTGGTTAATAATTTATTCTTTAATAAATCAGAATAAAATCTGTTTATTATAGCAACAATAATAAATTTAATTGTCCGCATTATAATTATTAGATCCAATTTGATCCGATTAATTTACACAATCTAAATCGAATTATGTTTAATTTTTTTTATAAAAAGATAAATATATTCCTGATTTTTGTTTTTAAAAAAAACCATGATTCAGTAGGTTATGTAAATTGGTCGATTCGACCGGATCTAATAACAATTGGGTTTATTGTTATTGTTATAAAAAGATCGATTTTATTCTAGTTTGTTAAGAAATTTAAAAATAACCGATTCATTAATACGTCTGATAATAAAAAGACGTTTTACGCATTTTTTACAAGAGCATCCTCCTCTATCTAATAGAATAAATATTTTATTGTTGGTGTTGGAGTTTACGTGTATATATAAAATTTGATGTTCATGATAATAACAAAGACATGAAGCTAAGGGTACGAAGCAACTAGCAAGAGATATGCATATTATAGTCCATAAATGTAACCATAAAATGGCTGTTATATAGCTATCACTGTGAACGAAACTTGATTCAAATACGTAGAGTGCATTTTACTCACACAGATATGCAATACGACAACAGCACACAGTTTTATTTAGTAAAAGAGTACATATATATTATTGCCAAACAGATTTGGCAATTACATTATACTTAATGGCCACAGGTGCAGTTGGTGCAAGAGCAGTTAGCACCGCACTTGCACTTCCCATCGTTCTCACCAGCTGGAACTTCCATCACCACGGTCTCCACCATCCTGTAAAAAAAATATATATTACAATTTAAAATTATATTATTTAA
>NC_029787.2:31194433-31195363 GCF_000816755.2 Arachis ipaensis | reverse complement strand
TTCACTTAACAAAATTAATAATAAAATAAAAATAAGATAATTTTAAAATATTAAAATTTAAATAAGACAAAAACATTACTCAATAAAAAATAGAAAATAAATTTTTAACGTTTTAAAATTGTCTCAATTTTATCTCACCGTATATTTCGTTAACAATTACGAATAACAGGACAACATCGACATGATTTCATAATGTTAAGGATTTAATGGGACAATTAAAGAAAGATTACAAATGGGCAAATGTAGAGGTTACCTTTTTTCGGTTTCCACGATGTCAACACCGTATTTGTTTCCCTTCCTAAACATATAAATAATGAGAGAATGAGTTAGATTTGTAAATCCAAGTATCAAATATTATTATTAGGCATCTAGCACAAAATTAAACTATGATATTTATGAAATGATTTTAGTTCGAGATAATTATATTTTTTCAAAAAGCTATTTTGAATTTCTATTTTCAATAATAGAAAACTGTCTAGAATCAATTTTTTTTTTCTTCTGCGCACTCTATTTGCAAGTATACTACTCCAATTTAAACACACATAAGGTTCTTTGCGTCGAGAATCAAGTTAGTTAATAGGATATAAAATTTGATGTATTATAATTTAAATTTAAACATATTCTTCTCATCTTTAGGTATTTTTATTATTCTAAATCTGTACAACGCATATTTGGATTTAACCAATATTTTTATGTGAAATGCCTTAGTAGCGTACTAGAATTTTCTATCCTTAACACCAAATATGTTATATTTTATTAGTTTTGATCATATTAGATATTACCTTCCAATACTACTCCGTATGCAAATAATGTAGTTGGGTAAGAATTGGATTTTGCTACTGGAGTTCACAAGACATTTCAAAAAGACTACCACTACATTCATGAAAGGAAGCATGCGTGCGTTAAATTTTTTTTTTTTTTTTTACCTTT
>NC_029787.2:31193529-31194426 GCF_000816755.2 Arachis ipaensis | reverse complement strand
TAATTTTCTAATTATAATCATAAACTAAAAGATTGTTTATGTTTATTAATTTTTTTTTGGTTTTTTCACGCAAATTTAAACTCTAATTAAAAATTTATTATTAACTAACATATTATTGTATGTAAAAGATAAAATTTAAATTTTAATATTTATTTAAATAGACTAATGAATTAACATATTTACTAGACCACCCAACTTGGTTGCTTATGTTTGTAATTGTAAGCTAGTTTCACTTTTTCAGCTTGAGATTTTTAGATTTAGATCATCATAAACTATTTTTAGTCTTTTACTGCCGAAACTCAATTATATATTCTTTTCAAAACAGGTATTCTATTTTATTGTTATTTTGTCAATATGATCACTTTATTTAGATTTTTGAAAAGAAAAACGATTTATAAAAATATGTAAAAAGTAACTTGACTTATCTCTGATCTATTGTAAAGTACTCAATTTTAAATTTTTAAAGAAGTATTGAAACAAAAACGTACCCTTAATCATGCTTGGCATTCTTTGCTCCTCTCATGTCAATTTTATTCTTGGGAGGAGTGGCAGTCACGTCCTGAAATTCTGATATTCCAGTTCTTTTTTAGTTAGGTATTTTTCCCCCAAATAGATGATAATTAATTGTTCTTCCTTCTATATCTTTTTCTACGTTTCTCAATGTCTCCGCTTTTCTGAAAGTGATGGGTTCTTGCCTTTGGATTAAAGTTTTAGATATGTAAGAATTTTATGTCCCTGTCAATATATTCGAACATATATAGTTGGTGTCTATTGTCCATTAACATATTTCACAATCATTTTTTTATCAGTACGTTTTTAATTTACAATGAATTAACTATAAAATACACGAACATCTATAAGTATTAATATGTAATAAAAAAAAAAAAACAATATCAT
>NC_029787.2:31192404-31193402 GCF_000816755.2 Arachis ipaensis | reverse complement strand
TATATTTTAAAATTAATTATTGATATGAAATATATATTAAAATATGAAATATATATTAAAAATAAATTAAATAACATTTTGTTTAAACAAAATCCATGCAAGTCGCAAATAAAACCAGTAAACAACTAATGGAAAATCATTCAAGCTATGCATGGTCGTCTTATTTTGCATGTACAATTCACTCTTGGAGTATAGGCCTAACTACTCATCTAGATTATAATCATAATTAGACCTTTTATTACTCGACAAGTACAACCATACATATTTAAGAGGGGTGAATTGAGTATAAAGAACAAATACAAATTTTTGTTTAAAGACAATGTACTTCTATTTTTATGAGTTTATAAGCGAACTTCAAAACGTTTAAGTGATGTATGTGCTAAATATTTTTCATACTACTTGGATTTGATAACTTAAATTAAAAGAGAAAATAGTAACACACTAATACTTTTTTTAAAGGTTTGTGAGCGAAGTATAACTATTAACAAGGAACTAAAGGTGGCAAACGGGTCTAAACCCGTCGGACTAGCATGCGTAACCCGTTAAAAAAGGCGGGTTGGACTGAAAAATTAGGATCGCCTAATCCGTACCACGAATTTTGGCAAGGCGGGGTGGACTTCTCAGCCGGACTTAGTGTTTTTTTGGCAAGGAGATATTTTTTTTTGCCAAAATCTAACTTCTCCCGATCCAACTTACAAGAAAATGATGAAAATTGAGTGTTTTGTATTATAATTATTTTGCTTTGGAGACAATCTTTATAATTATGTTTTAGATTATGTTTATTTTTTTTGAGACAATATTTATAACGATGTTTTGGATGAAAACTTGGTTTATAATTATATTTATTAAATATTTATAATTACAAAGACTTTAATGTTTGTGAATATAAAAATAAATTTTTTTATGCCTTTAGAAATTATAAATTTATTAAAATAATTGTGAAATTATATATATTATTTAATAGTTAATAATAAAAAAAAAAGAGAAATTTTGGAAAA
>NC_029787.2:31179181-31192209 GCF_000816755.2 Arachis ipaensis | reverse complement strand
AAAGCGGACTTTTGGCGAGACGGGACAGACTTTCTCGCTTGCCACCCCAGCAAGAAACCATATTTTTTAAACCACTTTTAATATAAAATAACGATCAAATATAGAGAGAGTTTAGAAAAGAGAGAAAACTAACTTAAATTTTTTTTTTCTAGTTTGATATAATCTTTTTATTATGTCCAATTTTCTCTACTAAGATGGCAGATATTTTTTACTATCTGTAAAACTTATAAAGTGCTTGATAAACTACTACACACAAGAACACTTTTATACACCTAACAAAATTCCTCACTATTTCTATATTAATTATGTCGAACTCAGCTTAGAGACATCGACTTTAAGAACATGAAGCAATTATAACTTTAAGTATTTTTTTCGTTAAGAACTTATTATATTTTGCAATATCCTCCAAATAAACCATAATGTATAAAAGTCTCACCACTTAAAAAATCATACTCTAGGTGTAAACCTTGAATCAATTCCAACCTCAACAATATAATCAAGAAAGTACTACATGATGAACGAAAATTAAAGCTTACGGATACTGACAAGAAAATCGAATCGTTTAAGTAATACCACGATGAGTGGATATTGTTCCTATGAGGATTAACGGATTGAGGCAGACAACGTCTAGTTAAGGGATTCTTAAGCCACACAACCTTCAAAAACTATCACTAACCGAATTATATGTCACGTATTCGAACTAGCCCTAGATAAGGAAAGATTATAATATGAGTTTTAAGCTAATTCTGAAATTAATTTTTTCAAATATAAAATTAGAATCCAAGATAGATATAGAATATTTTTCAATAGTTATAAGCCTCATTGATGAAGAACAAAACTCAATCTTGAAAACGTAAAGAAGGATAAATTAAGATAAAGAAAGCACTTACGTTATTAATCCTAAAATCAAACTGAGCTCCTAACCTTCAACGAGGAGGTTTAGTGACTCATGAGCATCTTTTAGTGATTTTCAAGTTAATTGTCTTAATAAAGTTAGTGATTTCTCTCTAAATCTATTGTACTTTGGTCAATATACGTTAAATACCTTGTGTTTTATATTTTGCAGGACATTATTGGAGAACAAAGAATAAGCAAGCTAAAAAAAGAAGGAAAAACAGAGAAAAAGGAATAATAGATAGGAAAGAAGCAAGTAGAGGCATAGCGTGTCACTTGCCTCACGTCATGCATGCCCCAACAATCTTCCATAGAGGGTGTGACACTTGCTTCACGCTAGCTCACACACTGGGTCAAAGTCCATAGAGGTAGCAAGGTTAGTGCATCGATGGCATAGCACTTTCCTCACTTGCCTCAAGGCAGCCCCTTTTCCACCGTCGAAAGTGTGCCACGCCACACCCGCCATCTCTTCTCCATCTTCGAAATCTTGGCACGTCTCTCACTTGCTTCACGCTAGCCCTTTCTCCACCATTGAAGGCGTGCCACGCCACGCATGCCATCTCTTCTCCATCTTCGAAAGTGTGGAACGTCCCTCACTTACTTTATGCCAGTCCCATGCAACCTTCAAAGGCATGCCACACCAGACATGCCAGTCCCATGCAACCTTCGAAGGCGTCCCATGCCTATCATGCCAGGCACGCCAGTTCCCAGCACCAGCGAAGGCGTGGCACATTTTTTACGCCCCGCCTTCACTCCCTTCCACCAAAGAGCGTGTCACATCTCTTATGCCTACTCATACACTAGGTTTTACTCCAGGGGATATCCAAGTGGGTGCATCAAGGGCGTGTCACTTACTTCACTTGTCATACACCTGAGACAAGCCATTAGGTAAACGTGCCATGTCCCTCACGCCCTCCACACACCAAAGACTTCCTGGGATGTGCACAATAAGGGCTGCTGAGCTAACTTTCAAGCCCAAGATTAAGTGCAAGCCCATGATTTTTAAAGAAGTAATTCACCAAGGCTTAAGCTCTAATCACAAGGAGAATCACTTTTAGTTTGAGATTAATTAGGAAAGATACAATTTAATTTTGTTTTGATTTAATTTGAATTTGAAATTTAGGCTTTGTTTAGGTTAGAGTATAAAGGGTCCAGAGAACTCTGGAATGGGGACCCTTAGTTAGTTTTGTATTATTTTGAATCCTTATTTTTGCTCTGCACTATGAGTCACTAATCTTCTTAATTAAGGTTATGACCTATGTTTATTCTTATAGACTAATGTTATTGCTTTTCTACTTTGGATTAATGTATTGATGTTTTCTCAAAAGAAGCAAGTTTTCCTTTTTTATCACAAAGGTTTGAATGCAATGAAAAATAATTCTGATTCGAATTGAATTTTATTATCATCTTGAAAAAATTGGTTATTGAAACTGAGTTTGAAAACTTCTTCTCGTAATTCTTTAAGGTTTTATAACTAATTTTGATAAGTGATATAAAATCAACTAGGTTCAGTTCTTAAGGATTGTGTGGTTTAATTTTGAATCAGGAAACGTGTATCATCTCTTATTATAACAAATTGATCAAGGAATTGACATTTTATTAGATTAAGAAAAATTGAATCACCAAAGAATTGGGATTTAGTTAATTATGATTTTTCAAGGATAAATTTCTGCATGATCAAAGTAGATAGTGTAAAGTATTTCTCCTAAAGTCTAAACATCTCCAAAGCCTTAATATTTTTAATCATATCACTTTCTTTACTCAATTACTGTTGCTTTCGTTTAATTTGTTGTTTTGATATTTAATTCATCTCAATTCAAGTTTTCAACTGTCTAACTAGAATAATCAGTTAATCTTGCTTGTTTAGTCCATTAACCCTCATGGGAACGATAACCCACTCCCATGGTATTACTTGATATGATTCGATGCACTTGCCGAGTTTTAGAAAATCTCCATCAAATTTTTGGCGACATTGTCGAAGATAATTGAAATTAACAACAAACCAGATAATTGATTACCTAAATTAGACCATTCACTCTGACGTAGAAAATTTCAATTTTTCTTGTTGTCTGTGTGTTTATGCAGGATAATAAGGATAAAGAGCCTTTCCACTTTGATCCAGAGATTGAAAGAACACTATTCCGAATAAGGAAGATATCTAAATATCAAAGAGAAAAAGTTGAAATAGTGGAAGAAGTAAAGGAGTCTGAAGAGCTAGGCACAATGGCACACAACAACAACAACAATCCTAACAGCAACAATGCTAATGCCAGAAGGACTCTTAGATCTTTCACCAACCCCACTCTTGAAAATTGTGGAAGCAGCATAGTAGCACCTAATGTGGAGGTAAATAACTTTGAATTGAAGTCTCAACTCATCTTCTTAGTGCAACAAAGTCAATTTAGTGGGAGCCCTCAAGAATATTCGAATATGCACATATCCAGCTTCCTACAAATTTGTGACACAATCAAGACCAATAGAGTCTCTTCCGAAGCCTATCAATTGAATTTGTTCTCATTCTCTGTGAGGGACCGAGCCAAGTAGTGGCTCTAAACCCAGCCGCTGGAGAATATATCAACATAGGATGATTTGCTCATTAAGTTCCTAACCAAATTTTGTTCACCATAGAAGTTGACAAAGCTGAGACATGATATCTAAACTTTCACACAAAAGATGGATAATCCTTTTATGAATCCTGAGAGAGATACAAGAAAATACTGAAAAAGTGCACCCCAGATATATTTACTAACTGGGTACAACTCCAAATCTTTTATGACAGAATTACTCATGCTTCTAGGAATTTACTAGACTCATCAATTGGAAGATCTCTGCACATGAAAACAACTGAAGAAGCATTAGAGTTGATTGAGATCGTGGTCAACAATCAGTACCTATACTCTTTTGAAAGAACAATAAAGAGAGGAGTGATGGAATTGGACACATTGGACACTATTCCAGCACATAACAAGGCTATGTCTCAACAAATCAATGCACTCAGAGTAGGAACACAAGGTATTACCTATGACATAGGTGGAAGAGCCCCTCAGAGTAAAGGTTGTGAGCCACTCAATCGTGAACAATTCTCTGTTGAACAAGTGAACTACATGGGTTCATCTAGACTACCGCACAATGATCCATTTCCCAAAACTTATATCCCTGAATGGAGAAACCACCCTAACTTTGGATGGAGAAACCACCCTAACTTTGGATGGAGAAACCAAGGACAAAGAAACTTCAACAATTTCAACACTACCAACAACAAATACCTCCTACACAACCATTCCAAAATCCTCAAAAGCCCTCCACTATTTAAATTGCCATGAAAAAATTCTCTCAAATCACATCCACATTTTTCCAACAAACTTCAAGCTTCATGCAAAAAAATAGAGCCAACTTCAAGAACTAAGAATCTTACATCAGAAATTTGGAAATGCAAGTGGGCCAACTTGCCAAGCAATTAGCTAAGAAACCCGTAAATGCCTTCCAAAGTGACACTATTCCAAATCCAAGAGAAGAATGCAAAGCCATCAATTTAAGAGGTGGAAGAATGATGGGTAAAGAAGCCACAAGCAAAGAGTAAAAACTTTAAGAAGCTCCTGTGGAAGGCAAAAAGCAAGAAGATAAAGCTCCTGCACCCTCCTCTCTAGCTCCAAGAGAAAAAGCAAAAACACAGGCATATGTACCCAAGATTTTATTCCCTCAAAGGTTACAAAAGGAGACCAAGGACAAGCAATTTTTTAAGTTTTGGAAGTCCTCAGGAAGTTACAAATTAATATTTCTTTTGCTAAATTTGTCACTTCATGCCAAGTTTATGAAGGAGCTAATGTCCAAGAAGAGAACTTTGAAGGAAGATGAGATAGATCCTCACTAAAAAATGCAATGCTATCATCCAAAAGAAGTTGCTACAAAAATTGAAGGATCCTGAGAGTTTTCAAATTCCCTGCACAATTGGAGATATCAACATTGAAAAAGTTCTCTGTGACTTGGGAGAAAGTATTAACTTGATGCCTCTATCTCTGATGAAGAAGATGCAAATTGAGGAGGTAATGCCCACAAGGATGTGTGTTTTAATATGATTCCAAGTCATCATCTATGGATGTATGATAGGAATAACGATGGATGTGGGGGTTGACGCGTTTGTTGCGCATGTGTTCAGCATGGAACCGTTTTAAGTCTGAAGGGGTATCTAGATATCTTTGTGAAAAAGTGTTGGCTGACTAAGTGGTTAGGATCTACGGATATAACGCTTCACCTTTACCCTAATGAGTTCAAGGATGGGTATTGGATGTGGATGGAGCATGGAGAAGTGGACGAACAGGGAGTTAACAGGTCTGCCTCGAATTTGAATAGGTCTGATTGTCGATCAACGTGGGTTTAGGTGGAAAGAGAACTAAACATGGAAGACATGACTTGGGAGGGTAACCAAAGGAGATACAACGAGATGGTGTTTGATGTAACAGGTGTTACAGAATTGGAACAGGTTAAATAAGAGCCTAGCCCAGAGGCAAAGATATTTTATCATTTATTAGAATTTGCTCAGAGACTGTTGTTTGAGGGTTGCGTTCATTCAGAGTTGTCAGCATGTGTTAGAATGATGACTATTAAGTCGAAGTCAAATCATTCTCAAGAGTCTTTTGATAAGTAGGTCACTCTTTGCAACAAACTGGTACCTGTCGGGACCACTGGCATCCTCCGAAACCACTACGAAACAAAGAAGCTAGTTTCGGAATTCGGTTTAAATTCATTGAAAATTAATTTTTGTTTAAATAGGTGTCTGCTGTATTACAAGAGGGATGCTGACCTAAATAAATGCAGATTCTGTAAATCACCGAAGTTCCAAGTCGAAAGAGAACAGATTAGTAACGCCGGTTAAAGAAAGTTCTAATGAAACATATGCACTCCTTGCCCTTGATCCCTAGGCTAAAACGATTGTATGCATCGATGAGTTTGGTACCTCACATGACCTAGCATAGTAACAACAAAAGGGATGATGGAATCATGACGCACCCGTCACACGGAGAAGCCTGGAAGCATTTTGATCGGGTGCATACTACATTTGCAAGTGAGCCGAGAAATGTCAGATTAGCTTTGTGCTCTGATGAGTTTGCACCGAATTTCAATTTCGATAACGCGTACTCTTGTTGTTCTGTAGTCATGATACCGTATAACATGAGTCTTGAAATGTGCATGAAGGACCCGTACATGTTCCTAACTTGCACCATACCTGGTCCCAGTAATCCAAAAGCCAAAATAGATGTCTTTTTCAACTCTTGGTGAATGAGTTAAAGGACTTGTAGATCCATGATGTCGAAACATATGATATTTCGACGAAGACAAATTTTTAACTGCGTGCTACATTAATGTGGACCATTAATGACTTTCTTGCGTACAAGATGTTGTCAGGATGATCCACTCAGGGCAGATTGGCATGTCTCATTATTATGGAGGATACAAATGCCTTTTGGTTGACGAATAGTGGTAAGAATTTGTGGTTTGATTGCCATCAAAGATTCCTTAACATTGATCATCCTTTTTGGCGCAACTAAAATGGACTAGTTCAAAATGAATACAACTAAACACCAAGAGACACCCGTAAAGTTGAGTGGTAGGCAAGTTTGGTATCGTGTCAGTAGAATCCTAAAGATTATCAAAAACAGGATAAGTTTGAGACCTCCGGGATATGACAGGGAGCATAATTGGACTAAACAACGTATATTTTAAGAGTTGCCTTATTAAAGAGACAACATGGGTCGACATTGTCTTGATGTGATGCACATTGAGAAAAATGTGTTCGATAATATCATGCACACAGTAATGGACGATGAGTGAACAAAGGATAATGATAAGGCATAGTTAGACTTGATGGACATTTGTAAGCTACCAAATCTGAACTTAAAGAGACTTGATAATGGGCGGTGGGCTAAACCAAATGCAGTGTTTGCTCTAACGAAGGAGCAGAGGCGAAATATTTGTAGGTGGATTAGGGAATTGAGGTTTCTTGATGGTTACGCCTCTAACTTGTGCAGTGTGCAAACGTGTCATAGGGTAGGCTTGTGGGTTAAAAATTCGTGATTGTCACGTATTCTTGGAGTCTTTGCTTCCGGTCGCATTCAGAGTACTTCCAACTAACATCTGAAAACCCTTAAGTGAGCTCTTTAGGGAGTTACGTGCTACCAAACTTAGCATTAATGATATCACAGTCATGGAAAAGAACATTTCAATCATACTTTGTAAACTAGAGAGGATATTCTCTCCATCTTTTTTTGACGTTATGGAACACTTAGTAGTCCACCTACCGTTCAAAGCACTACTATGTGGGCCAGTCCAATTTTGGTGGATGTATCCGTTTGAGAAGATGATTGGTTCATTCAAGCGCACCATGAAGAGCAGGACTCGGATTGAAGGCAGCATATGTGAAGCATTCCTAACTAAGGAAACATCTGCATTTTTCTCATTCTATTTTTAGCCTCGTGTTGAGTCACGCAGAAGAAGAGTTGCAAGGAACAATGTGGGGTGAGAATCATCGTCGGGTAGAACAAGATACCCAATCTTTGCTCTAGAAGGAGCTGTAGTGGGTACAGAAAATGCCTACTAGTTAGTGCAAAAGGAAATCGATGCCACACATCTGCCTGTGCTGCTTAACTGTGACCAGATTTTACCGTACCTCATGTGAGTTTTTTAAGTCCTCGTAAATATTGCAATCAGTAATAATATAACTTTTTAATCTAATCAAAACTTATTTATCCTATTCTATCATATAGGTCATTCCAAGAGGCAAATCCTGATACCTCATCGAATAACTTTTCACGTTAGTTTAGAGAATATGTCAGCTGCATCTATCTGATACAACAAATTCAGAGCTAGTTGTACTTAGTGGGGCCCAATAAACAAGGGCACTAGCTACCCGATGTATACTATTATTGGATATCGTTTCTATATCTTACAGTGGTCGATTGAGAAGAAAACAGATAATATCAGAGTTTGGATTTGTGGGAATTCAGGCGGTAGTCATTCTGATTGGTTTGGTGTGTTGCACAACATAATTGAATTAGAATATTTCTGTCACACTATATACAAGGTGTGTGTATTTAAATGTGAATGGTATGATCCAAGTTCGTGACCAGGAACACGAAAGCACAAGGACTACGATATTACTGAAGTTAATATAACTAGGAAATATAGATACTATGGTCCTTTTATTCTACCTCAAAATACACAATAGGTGTACTTTTTGCCTTATCCAAGTTCATGCAAGTCTAGTTGGGTAGTTGTGGTTAAGACTAAGTTAAGACGCCGCATCGAGTCTAATGATAGGACAGAGGGTCAGGAACCTTACCAGATTGATGACCCAATTCCATTGAAAATCGTGGTTGATATCGGTGAGCCAATTACCCTTAGTTTGGCTGTTACAGATGATAATATCATTGACCTTGGAATACATGACAATGCACTAACACAACAGAATGATGAACTTCAAGAAGAAGACAGGATCGACAGTGACGAAGAAGAGGAAGACGAGTTCGATGATCAGAAAACTAACGAGGAGGAGGAGGATGATGAACCAGAGGAAGAAGAAGATGAATCTGAATAGGGTTAATGTAAATATAGTGCTATAATATGTATAATTCTTTACTAAACTTTGAGAAGAATGTAATATAATTAATATTATTTTAGATATATCAATTACCATCGTTCTGTATTTTTTCTTTGTATGTTTGATATTTCACATCAGGTTTAAAGTACTATTTCAATTATATGCTATTATCAAGGTACGCTATAAATTGACGAAAAATGATTATATATGTAAAAAAATAAAAAATACTATCGTTGGCATTACCGTCGAAATTTACCGACGGTAACAGTCTATTTTTTTAAATCTCCAAAAAAATTTCCGTTGGCATTAATCCGACGGTAAAATGGCGCAGATACTTACAGCATGGGCGCTAATGTTACCGTCGGATTAATCCAACGGTAACTTTCATAAGATTGCGTTATCCTACCACATATATTTCGTCGCTAATTCCGATGGAAATTAGCATCGGACGCTAAAAATCTGCCTGTAACTATTTACCGGCGAGGTTTATACCTTCACATTTATTCCAACGCTAAATTCAACGGTAAAGAGGTTATTGAGAATTTTTTTAAGCAAATCTGACGCTAAATTCGACGGTATTCGATGACTTTCATGTAGTGAAACTAGTTCCTTATTATTTTCTTCATCTTCTTCTAAGTGTGAATTGGCCTTTTTCCGTATCTTCTTCTAGATCTACCTAACTCATTCCACTAAATACAAGCATCATCCAAAAATTTGACTTCTACCAATCTAATTTTTTTTCCTCTATACAACATGCAAAAATCAACTTTACCTTTCCATTTTCATTTGAAATAAGCTTCAGCATCATTCTTTTTTTAAAAAACAAAATTTGCATCTTGAAAATATTTCTCTCATACGAAATTCCTTTATCATCACTATTTACCTAAATTCTGATTGATTCTAATTTAGGAACTAGCAAAAGGAATAATAAAAACTTCACAACACTCTTCTCAGTTGTGTATATATAACTCAAATTAGGACACTTATTTAGACTTAATTTGTGATTTTTTTCTCTTTTAAAGTTACTCTTGCCTTTTTTTACTCTTGAATTGCTTTAAAGTTTAAACAAATTACACTTTAGAAATTAAAAAAAAAAAGACCAAACTAAGATAATCTTAATAATAAATACTTCTAATTTAACAAAAAAAAATTAGATTATGTCACAAAAGATGTAAAATAAGAAGAAATACTTTTCTAAAGTTTAAGACACTAGAATAATCCTAATCCTAATGGATGCCCTAAAGTAATTCGAAACAAATATGAAATATTTCAATATTTGAAAATTAACATCAATAAACTTGTTAATTGTATAACATTCTCCTTTTTTTTACTGCACTTTTCAAAAACACCCTTGATCACCACTTTTTTTTCTTTAAATCTTCATGCTTTTTATGAATTTTTATTGTTTTTGTATTTTTTGCTTAATATAACTAAAGTAAAATTGTAAACTAAACTAAGACCCTAAACTTTGTAAATAAATAAAAATTTATTTATGACTTATAACTAATACCAAATAAAAAGAAAAAATGTTAAAAATAGAAGACACAACGAAAACAATAACACAGATAAAGAATTTTTTTATTATACTTTTAAAAAGTCTGTTTTTAGCAACTTAAGTTATTGAAAAGGTTTTTTTTACTCGACCCTTAAAGTACCTATCTTTAACAACCTAAATTAAAGATATAAAACCTATATATGAAGCACGGATACTTTGCTGAGTTGCCGTGTCCGCGTGTCGGACACATTTCAGACACGACACTCACCAACACTCGTCTAATACGCGTGCCTGCTGTGTCTAACCGTGTCTTTATAAAAAATAAAAAATAAAAAATTCTTTTCCGGACACACTTAGACACACCTAAATACCATCACGTGTCAGCGTGTCCAATCTTATTTTTAACATATATTATTGAAATGAATTTAGATATAGTATATATTATTATTTATTAAAACAAAAAATATTTTTGATAAACTCTAATAACAAATCAAATTTAAATATAAATAAATAAATTTGAATTCAATGATTCTTGGACTTTTTACTGTTCTTACTTAGCTTATTAGTCGGTGTCTTCTACTCTTCTCTAATCCTTCTTAGTTAATAATTGACGTATTTTTTATGTATGAGAACTGCGAAGTCAACATTATTGTTCTTGAAATAAATTCTTGATCTCCTTAATTTCTAAAGTTGGCATAGTGTAATTGCTATAATAATCAGATTTTAAATATAAGATTATCATCCTATTCCTTACTTTTAAAATGATAAAAAATACCTTTTTAAACTCGTATCATTTAGACTTTGTCCAAAACNCTTAAATAAATATTAGAATTCGAATCTTATTTTGTATATACAGCAATTTATTAACTAGTAACAAATTTTTAAATAGAACTCTAATCTGCAATTGATTAATCATTGGTCTATCACATTGATATCGTGTACCACCAAAAATAAAATTCAAAACTGAATTTATAATTGGAAAGAATGAAAAAGTTATTTACCCAATTAATTTGTTAGATCGATTTACAAAACTTTATAATTACATCTGAAATGTTTTTAATTTCAATCGGTAATTAAGTTTTAAACTTTTTCCTTATTTTCGGTCAAAATGGATTACGAGAAATAAGTAATAACAAATAAATAGAAATAAAATAACTAATGAACTAGAACAGTCAAGAGGATTTGTTCTCCTGAAACTTTGAATTGATGACAGAAACATATCTTGTGGCCAACCGCCAACTACTTTTGTTCCAAAATAGGGATGTGTCATTGAGAGCAGATTGATTACTCTAATTTCATCACCTGTGACCAAAAAAAAGAATATAGATTAACTAAGAAGAGAAAAAGATAAATTAATTCTTGATTTTTTGTAAAAATATTTAAATTTTTAAAAATTTAAAAATATATTAAAATTTTTTTTTTTAAATTTAGATACATCAATCTTTAAGTCTAACTTGTTGTATTTTAAAAAATTTTTTACATGTACATTCTTAATGACCATATTAGTATAATAGGAGTTATGTTTGATTTATCCATTAGGTCTGACTGACTCAAATAAACATGAGAAATTAATATGTCAAAATTTTGAGAAAGTTAAGAACTTACATATATTTTTAAATTCTACAAAACTTAAATATTTTTAGATCAAAAAGTTAAAAACCTAATGCCAATGAGTGATAGCTCAAATGACATAATCTTTTCATATTCAATTAAAAAGTTGTGGGTTCGAGTCTCTTATCTTTGATTAAAAAAAAAAAAAGTTAAAAACCTAATTATTTTTTTCTCAACTAAGAATTTCTATGCTCGTATAGTTTAGGCGGTGAAAACGGTGGTTGCTAATGGAATACGATGACGGCAAATTGGGCATGTGGGATTGGCCTGTATCCAATGGTTGATACAATTCAAATGAAAGAGATGGCCACAATTTGGGAAAACTAAGCATTCCTCTCCGTTCTGAAAATTCTCTATACAGATTGCACAATCACTGCTACTAATTGATGCCATTGATACGTTACCAAACCGTACAACATTTGCTAGCAGTTTTCTCTCATGGATGAATCTTGAAACAAACACGCTGACGACGCAAATCGCGATGCAAATCGTGACGAATATGACCACATAAATGACGGTAGAAGAAGAACCATAAATGCACAAGAAAATTAGCGATGCAATGGTAAGAGCAGCTAGGTAGAAACTCAATGGAGGGGAAGATGGTGGTGCTTCTGACCTGTGACGATCCATGGTGGGATTGTTGAACAAAAAAAATTGAAAGCTTGACATGATTTTAATGGAGGATTCTGCTATCATAATCTGAGGAGTATAATTTGTGAAAAACAAGCTCCATAAATGACCTTAAATAAATAACTAGTCAACCTGCTTTCAATGCTTTCTTTACTGAGTTTGATCGAAAATCTTTTTGTAGCGCCCCAATCTTTGCGTGTTATACTTTTAAGTTTTAACTTCATTGTATTTTGGTCTTCTAGGTCAGCGGTCAAATTAAAAATTAATTAAGTTTTGGCATGATTTGAATTTAGTGTTTGTTTGGCCGTCATTAAATTAATAAAATAATATATTTTTTAATATTTTTTTATTTTTTAGTGTGTTTGACAAATTTTTAATAATAAAAGTGAAAAAACTAGAAAAAAAAAAAATTTTAAAGTTATAATTTACATCTTTTTTAAAAGATTTTAATACATAAATAAAATAAATTTTGTAATGAATTAAATATAGGAAAATATATGAGCTAAGATATTCTGTTAATATGTATGAGGTTCTAGATTTAATCAGTCTTCATTGTTTGACTTGAATAAGATCAAATTTAAGATTTAACTCTATGATCCAACTGCAATTTGTTAAAATGGGATAGAGTCCAATCTAAATTGTTGTGGTATGGTTTAAATAATTTTTTTCTTTTTTTTTAATTGAATTAGATGAACAATTTTAATTAAATTGAATTAGATAGAAATTATCTTTTAATATTTTTATATTTTAGTTAACATTTTAGTATCCATCAAGTCTCAATTCATATTTTTTAAAAAAGTTTTA
>NC_029787.2:31168547-31178715 GCF_000816755.2 Arachis ipaensis | reverse complement strand
TATATTTTTTTTAAATAATAATATAACTTTAGAAGAATCAGATTTATTATTAATAGTGGTTATTTCTTTAAGAGTGACTGTTGATATTTTCATTGATGACACATTGACACTCATCTCATAATCCAAAATTGATTAATACTCCTAAAATTTTGGTGAGAAACTAAGCGAAGAGAGTAAATGCTATTTAACTATTTTAGAAACTTGAGTACTGTTGTCAACTTTAAACAGAGGTTGGTATATATGGGAATGCATCCTATTAATTATTCAAAAAAGTTGAGAAAATAAAATATAATCTTTAATTTTTTATTGTTTTCTCTTTTTCATTTTTTTGTTTTATTTTAAAATTAATAATAAAAAATTATATTTTACTCTTTTTTTTTTATAGGACTCGAACTCGCGACCTTTTAAATGAGTATGGGGAGATTATGCCATTTGAGCTATAACTCATTAGCTATTTTATTCTCTTAATTGTTAAAAAAATTAAAAAAATTAATTCCCAATATATATATAAAAGTGAAGGAGAAGATAAATTTTCTCAATTTTTTTAGTTGATTTTATGAATTGTAATTTCATATACCGTATATGATTTAAGTAAGATTAGGAGAAAATGTGTGGAAAAAAGTAAAAAATTGTTGTATGATTTGAGATCATATTTTACAAGTTCAATTGGATTTAAAAAATTTGAGAAGATACACTAAAAAAAAAAGTACCAAGTGAAAAAAGTGATAATTTTATGTAATTAATGCAATTAAATATTTGATAAATGACCATATCGATTAGCTAAAACTAAACCAAAAGATCATGTCAATTTTTATAACTTTTTCGTTTTAACGACTTTTCATTTCTGGTTAACTGGTTATACGATCCAAATTTACTCCTCCCACCTTTATATCACTTTTTTTTACTAGATCTCATCCATATATTATATTATATGTAGTAACAATTTAAATTTATAATTCGAATATAAATTCAAAATATATTATTTACTTAAATATTTGTGGATCGTTTAAATTAAATGCATTGTATAGTATCTGCTACAAAATCGTCTATTCCTCTAATGATTATTAAAACATCTCTAATGCTAATTATACTTTTAGTTTTATTTTGAATCCTATAAAAATATTTAGAGATCATATGTCATAAATAATAATTTAAAATTTAAAACGAAAATTTCTTTTCTAATATTCATTTAGAATTTTATATTATTTTTTAGTATTTTATTTATAGTTGTCAAAATCGAACTGGTGATCGAACCGGTCAAATTACTGGTTTATTGGTTTATTGATTCAACCGATAAATCACTGGTTGAACCGATAAAATCGGTCTCACGTAAATATAAAATATAAAATAGTTAAAAACTTAAAATTAAAATTTGAAATATACATATTTTTACTAATATTTTATGAAGAATCAAGTCTCAACTTCTAAAAATAACTAATATAAAAAAACTATAAAATTTATCAGTAATACTACAATAGTATCCTAATTTGACATAATAAAAAAAATAATTAATTCACAAAGTCCATCATCTAACTATAATATTAGTAGATTTTAACACTAATATCAAAACAAATAACTTTAATCACAATACTAGCATGGAAATAGATCAAATAAATTAATAATTTCTAACAAAATTTATATTTATATTAATAATGGTATATAATTAAAATATAATTAATTTAAAAAATAGAAAAAACAAAAATTAAATTAAATTAGATATTTATGTATACTATATAATTAATATTTATCACATATAGTAATAAAAAGAGCAATGGCCGAGTGGCGAGTGGAGGTTGCTTTTGCTTAGAGGTTTTTGGTGGAGACATTTTAAAAATTTTTTTCAAGCAGACCGGTTTGGTTAGACCGGTTTACATCGGTTCTTATCGGTTTTGACCGGTTTGATATGGTTCTTACCAGTTCACATCGGTTTTCTTTCTTAAATGGTTCAAAGAGTAAACCGAATCAGATTAAAATTTGGTTCACCAATTTTTCGGTCGAACCGGTTGGTCCGGGTCGATTTTTATAACTATGATTTTATTAACATAATTATATGAATGACAAAATTTTATTGGTTGTTCATTAAGGTAATGCTTCTCTAAGTTGATACTAATTTCATTTTATAAATTAACTCCAATATAAATTTCAATTCTAAATCAATTCACTTATTAAAAATATCAAAAGTAATACTCTAAAAATACTCTATTGGAGATATTCTCTCCTTTATCATATTTAAAGTAGGTGTTAAGCAGGTAGGGATGACAATACTACTAGAATTCGCAGGTACTCATTCTGTCCCAACTTGTTCGGACGGGTTTTTAGCAGAATAGAGTCTTGAACGAGGTCGAATTTAAGTAATACCTGCCATGATATATATGTGTGTAAAATAATTAATAAAATGATTAATAATATTATATCATATTTAAGTTTTTAATTTAATTTATGTTATCTATCTGATGATGGTTATATAAATTTTAAAATTTAATTTTATTTATTATATTGTAATAATTATAGGAATGGAGATGGGCGGGTTAGGATTCAATTTTTTACTACATGTAGATAAGAGAGTGGCAAATTTTATGCCGGTTATTGTAGGGCAATGAGAGGTCAAATAGGACAAAAATCTATCCATACCCGCCTATTGCCACCTGTATAAGTGGGTAGTCCATCTGGATAAGGCTCGCCTAAAAGAGGGGCACACTAATTTGGTGTGCGTTGGAATTAAGGCCGGAAGTGAGTTAAGTCAGCTCATGAGCCAGCTCAAGCTCGACTCATTAATAGCTTGATAAGCTGAGCTTGTGAGCTTATGAGCTGAGCTTGACCTTGAAATTGAGCTCATAAATTAAATGAGTCGAGCTTGACTTTGGATAAGCTCCACTCATTAGCTCGTGAGCATATATATATATATGTTCTTATTTATAGATTATGTTCCTATTATTTAAGGCAGCTCGTGAGTTCGAGTCGGCTCATGAGCTTTCGGTGAACCAAGTTTGAGCTTAAAAATAGGCTCGATTGTTAATGAGGTGAACCGTTAGCCAAGCTCAATTTTCGTGAGTCGAGCTTGAATTTGGTCTAATTCGGCTCAACTCGTCTCACTTTCAGCCCTAATTGAAATTAAAGTTTATAAACGGGAGTTTGCATCAAATTAATTTTTTAAACTTAATTTTGATAAAAAAAAGTATAAGTTTCTATTAACGTGATTTATATTTGGCAACTTTTATATCAAAATGAATTATAGTAAAATAAATATTTTGGATTACACTACTTAAAATTATTTTTAGATAAAAAATTATAAAAATAGATATCAACTTAAATAAATTTTTTATATTATTTTATTATTTTAATTTAGATATTTAAATAGATATTATTAATTAATTTTGTAATAAAATTAATATTTACTTACTAAAATAAAAATAATATATAAAAATTGGAAAAATATATTTTTAATTAAAACTAATAAAATATAAATTTTTTAAAAATTATAATTTCAAATTTTTGTATATATATTTTAGTAGTATTTATCATTCTTTTTGTAAAGAAAAAAATGTCTCGACGAGTTGTCTCGTCCTGTCCCCACCAAAATTCACGGGTTTGGCTATGCAAATTTAGTAAATTATGATGTAGTTGTGTGTTTTATCGACATATTAAAATCAAGTAAAAATTGCTGCCTATGGTTTGTCAGTAATAGAAAGAGCACAAAAACAAAAGACAGAAAATGGAGATGGCAATTACGCATGCGTTGATGAAAAAAATATTTTCGAAAAAAAAATTTGGGGGGCGAGGAGGACTTGACAGATGGTGGGGACGATTTAATATATGGTGTGAGTGATTTGTCAGAATAAAACAAAAAATTTAAATCTTAGCAACTACAAATAAGAATTTAAGGATAGAGGCCTCACTTCATTTTGTTGTTGTTCCTCCTACTCTTCTTTTATATTTTAACTTTTTTGGTATTTTTGTTCTTGTATTTCATTTTTAAAAGATTCAAGAAAAATAGGTGATAGAATTAGTTTAAGAATATATTATAATGGTCAAATTTTATCTCAGACATCCAAAGGTGTAAGATTTTTGTGTGAAAAGCCATATGATATTATTGTTCTTTTCACAATATTATTTAAAGAAGGTATAATTTGTGAAAGGTTAGAATCTCAAATATTAAAGAAAGTGACTAGTGTTGTGTATATGTATCCTATAATAGTATTTGGAGGATTCATACAATTTGAGACGAAGTATGTCACTAACAAAGCAACGATGCAAGAAATGTTTTCAATATATCACGAAAGTCGATCATAAGAGTCCATTATTGAGCTATATGTTGATTTCAAACATTTTCCTTATGGCGTTAAAAAAGCCGATGGAAATATGGATTGGAAAGGCTACAATAGTAAAAGTGAAGATAAATTTAAAGACAACTATGAAATAGATGAACCAAATGTAGATGGTGACGATGTTGATTGCACTAATAAGGCAGATGTAGAAGTGACAAATGTACTAGCAAGCTAATATTCATTCGGTGAACCATCTTTTATACGCGCTTTGGACCTTGCGACTTTGAATGCACCGGAGTTTTTTGAGTATGCGAATGCTGGTATGTGAATATGATATTAATAGAGTATATCTATTGTAACACCCTACCACACAGAACTTTACGCCTAGGACGCAAATAAGAGGTAGCGAGATACTACGACCTCTAAAAGTGAAATACATACATATAGTCAGGAGCCTTGAAAAAAAAAAGGGGTACGATCAAGACAAAACCAAAGATGCATCGCTCACGAAAAACGATAAGTCAAAAAGCTTATATAAAAAACCAAAAGACAAATATATATAGAATTCTAACGGATAAGTATAATCAAGCTTTAGCCTCGACCTGCGAAGTAAAGGCCGGCCAGAGTATACATATACATCTGTACAACCCAAAATGTTCTCTAAAAGACCAAATATAAATCATGTTTCTCCAAGCCAACCTCGAGGAGGGACAATATATGCCTATTGAAAAAGAGAAAGTCTAGGGGGCCAGCAACTTTTGTGTTTTGCGGCCAGCACTTAACCATCAAAAGAAAAGTGAGTGATTTCTCACCATTGGATGTAATCTCACACCATTAAAAATACTATTGATGGCCAATTGATGGTTATAAAATACAAAAGTTGATGGCCTCCTAGCACTCCTCATTGAAAAAAGGTTATCGTCGGTCTAGAATTTTCTTCTCTATAAGAGAATCGCTTCGTTACAAGTATAGTCCCAAACCGACAAACAACCTTCAATCAAAGTTTAATTTTGGTTATCACAAGTTCAACCCAATAAAAATAACCGAAAGTATTGCTCCCGAGTCGTTCTCCCTAGAAATTACAATCGAGTGATTAATTATTGGTTATGGGATCAAGTGAGTTGATGATAAAATGACAAGAATTTAAATGACAAGAAAATTAAAGTAGACAATAAAGTAAATCAATAACTAAAGATAACAATTTCTAAAAAGAGGCATTCATAGCAAGGATTGAGAATCAAGGTTTTCTATCCTAGTAATTAATTATAACACAATAATCATCAAGAGATAATCCTATTTCATTATCTCCAACATCAGAAGAAAGTCAAATATGCCTAGTTAACTCTAATCCATAAGTAATGTCAATGGAAACAAGATCAACTAACAACTCTACATCACCAATCTAAATTGGGTATGAATGACTCAAGGTTACCCAATTTCTCTTTCCAAGCCAAGAATGCTAAAAAACTACTCTAAACCTAAGCCAAGCATTTTATCAAACACTTGGTGTGCAATAAAAAAAAAGCATGGTAAAATAACAAGAAATATAAATCCTAAGGCTACCAAATGTAAGAGAATAATAACAATAACTCAAATAAACATCAAAGAAACATAAAACATCAAATTTGCATGAAATGAAAATTATAAGTAACAAGAGTTCATAAACATAAAAATGACATAAAAAAAAATTAACAAGAACTAAGAGAACAAAGATGTACGAATAAAAAATTGCAATGAAAACTAATTGAAAACAAGAATTAAAACTTAAATTTAAGATGAAATTAAACTAAGAACCCTAATTTCTAGAGAGAAGAGGGAGCTTCTCTCTCTAGAACTAACCTAAAATATGTTTCTAGCCTAACCTAATTGCTCCTCCCTTGTCCATTCTTGATTTTGACTTCAAATACTTTAGAAATGAGTTGGAATTGGGCCTGAATGAGTTCAGAAATTGCCCCCAGCGTGTTTATTTAATGAGGTCACGTGACCAATATCATGTGTACACGTGGGTGACGCATTCACGTCGCTTGGCGAAATTTCTTGGTCACGCGTGCGCGTCGCTTTGATTTTTACAAATCCTCATTTCTTCATGAATCCCCCACTTTGCATGCTTGTTCTTCACTTCTTCAATCCAATCCTTGCCTTATAACCTAGAATCACTCAACAAACATATCAAGGTATCGAATGGAATTAAAGTGAATTAAATTTAGCAATTTTAAGGCCTAAAAAGTATGTTTTTCACTCTTAAGCACAATTTAAGAGAAATTCACAAAATCATGCTATTTCATTGAATAAATGTGAGAAAAGTTTATAAAATCCTCTAAATTCAACATAAGATAAACCCTGAAAATGGGGTTTATCAACCTTCCTACACTGAGACCAAGCATGTCCTCATGTTAAACCAAGAAAGATACAAAAAGAGGTATCAACATTTATTCAGTGCAAACTATCTATATGCAACCTATCTACATGCATGCAACTACTAGGTCAAAATAAATCAACTCCCAAAAATACATATATAAACATAAGGGCTAAAGCAATCACAGTAAAATCAAATCCACAATTGAATTGAGTTACTGAAGAGAATTTATAAACTTGCAAGATACGAGGTGATCATAGGTAAAAACATGTAATTGAACAATCGAACCCTCACCAGATGTGTATCCGCTAGGGGTGGCAAAGCGGGCCGGCCTGCCCCAACCCGCCCCGCCCCGCTCGACCCATTTTGCCACCCCTAGTATCCGCTCTAGTCGCTCAAGTGTATAGGGTTGATTCACTCAATTCTCCTCTAATCATGCTTTCTAAGATTTGTTTTTCATCTAACAATCAACAATTATTCAATGCATGCATACAAATATCATGAGAACTTTCCAAGGTTATAATGGGACTAAGGTCAAGGTAAGGATATATATGGCTACGTGAGCTTGAAATTTGCATTTTTGATTAACCTAAGCTCTCACCAAATACATATAATAACCTATACAATTATAATACAACACCTATCTACCCATAATTCTCACTTTTTTCACATACTCGTGTATTCCCTTTTTACTTTGGGGCATTTTGTTCTCTTTTTATTGCTTTTTTCCTTTTTTTTTTCTTTTTCTCTTTTTTTTTTTCATTCTATTTTTTTTAATAACATAATATATACAAAAGTGTCAATGCATATGGTTTAAATATTTAATGCATGAGTATGTACCAAACTCCCAAGATTTTCAATAAAAATACAAAATACAATTTTACCTCAACCAATGTTCCCAAGATTTCCCGCACTTGAATGATATATACTCTCACTAACCTAAGCTAATCAAAGATCCATATTAAGGATATTTATTATTTTTTACTTAGGGGTAGTGATATGCTAAATTAAAGAACAAAAGGAGATTAAAATAGGCTTAAAATTGGCTAATAATGGTGGATAAAAGGGTAAGGCTATTTGGATAAGTGAGCTATTTGAAGTGAAGACCTCAATCATATAAATATATTCATACATTAAACAATGGACATAAAGAATAAAAAAAATCAAAGATTACAATCATAAAAAGAGAATAATACATACAAAAAGAAAAATAGTGGTCAATATGATGTAATCACACAATTAGGCTCAAAACTCACAAGATCGTGTGTTTTTAGCTCAAAAACCATGTTCTACAATATATAAATCATGCAAGTTTTAATGAAAGATATTTTAACTCAATTCAATTAGGATGTCAATGTCCTATATGAAAAGAAGGTTTCTTGAAAAATTTCATATTCTAACTAAGTTTATTATATATATGCAAACAAAGAAAATGCAACTAAAAATTTTAAAAAACCTAGTAATAGAAGAAAAATAAATGAAATGGGAAAGTGTTAGGATTAAAATTTGTCACCCAAAAATTGCCTATCAGTCGGACGACCTCCCCACACTTAACATTTTGCACCGTTCTCAGTGCATTCAAAGATGAGCAAAGGGGTACGGCGACTTTCCGGATTGCCACCTTCAGCTAGTGGATCAACCGGCTGCTGCGTGTTCTTTCTTCTGCTTTCCTTTTCGCTTATAGTGACTTATCCTGAAAATAGAAAACAAAATAAGAAGACAAGTAAATGCAAAAGTAAGGAAGCATATATTGTTAGAAGGAGGTAAAAATCACTAAAATGAAGAGAGTGAATAAGTGTGTGACATTAAAGAAAAATAGTGTGTGAGTTCTAAGTTGCATGCAGTTTAGAACACACACTAGCATATAAAGTTATGTCACAATTACACAAAAGAAGTACATACTTCATTCATTCTGGTGTACTTGAGATGCTTTAAAGGACTTGTAGGTTAAGATAAACAAACAAGTAATAAAGAAGCATAAAAGCATTCAAGCAATAATCAAGTAAATGTGAAATGGATGATGAATGGACATTGATTAATGTGCAAGAAAACTTAATGAACAAAATGAAATATAAAACTTACACATCAATCACATAGCAAGCATGGTCCATATAACTTGAGAATTTCAAAAAATGTCTCTCGATGAGCTTACAATCCAATTTTACAAATGAAGCATTATGCTAAAATGACTAGTTTTAAATATGTGTAGAGCACATAGTTAAACAATTAAGGGTCAACGTGTCATTAAGGCACAAGTATAACATGTGGATGCATATGATCAAGCAATACAATACATTAAGATAAATACAGATCATCCAATATCAAAAATTGCCTAGTCAAGGTAAAGAATTCAAATCACATAGTAGCCAAATCATGCAATTCAAAAGATTTAGAAAGCTTTGAAGGCAATGTCATAAGTACTTGGTATTCACAAATGTTAAGTATAAAAAATTCAGTACCAAGCAACAAATTATAACCTCAACAAAGAAATCCAACAATGAATATCAACAACAATGATGCTGAAATAGTATCAAGTCAGTAATCAACAGCAATTTCTTAGCACAATCAGCAAATTAAATTAATAATCCAACACTTATTACCAAAAACAGAAAATTAAACTAACTAACTAACTAAAAAAGGTGATGGTGGGTGGTAAATGATAGTAGTAGACGATGGTTGGAAGAAGGAAAAAGGAGAAGAGAAGAAAAAAGAAGAAAAGAAATGGAGAGAAGAGAAGAAAAAAAGAGTGTGTGAAACAGGGCAGGGGTCACGCGTGCGTATGATTTTCACAAATCCTTATTTCTTCATGAATTCTCCACTTTGCATGCTTTTTCTTCACTTCTTCAATCCAATCATTGCCTTATAAACCTGGAATCACTCAACAAACATATCAATGTATCGAATGGAATTAAAGTGAATTAAATTTAATAATTTTAAGGCCTAAAAAGTATATTTTCACTCTTAAGTACCATTTAGGAGAAATTCACAAACCATGCTATTCATTAAATAAATGTGAAAAAAATTGATAAAATCCTCTAAATTCAATATAAGATAAATTCTGAAAATAGAGTTTATCACCTATATACAAAGTGGAGTGCACTCATCTGCTATGAGCTTGTAACTGCTTATCGTTAATCTTAAAACTGGCATTCCATCGCTTCAAAGGTCTAGAATCATTGCTACATCCTTCAAAATTAATTATGGTGCATTCACCAGTTAAAAAATAAAAAATATGTGTATCAAAATTTCATCTTTCTAACCAAATTGTCAATACGAGAGAATGTCCTTGTATTTTTTCAATACAAAATATATATCTAAATCTAGCCTGATTTAGAAATTTAGTAGCAATTAAATCATAAATTTTTAACATGTTTAAATGTCTGAATTTTAATAATCTTGAATCCTAAAACAAACAAGAAAACAAGAATAAGAAATAAATTCCCGACCCTTCATATAATATATAAACATGTGCATAATCACAAAATAAAAACTAATATTTTAATAAATTATCCTAACAACTTCATAATCACATAATTTTATACTATAC
>NC_029787.2:31167259-31168468 GCF_000816755.2 Arachis ipaensis | reverse complement strand
GCATCTATCAAAATATTAATTAGAATATTTTTAAATTAAAAAATATTAATTTAATTTTTTTGTTGTAGTTTTAATCGATTATTTTTGGAAATATCAAATTGGTCTTCATCATCACACATGTATATATGAATTTAAAATTGGTTATTGATGAGCGGATAATTTATACGCTTTTTGGCATTGTTTTTACATAGTTTTTAGTATGATTTAGTTAGTTTTTAGTATATTTTTATTAGTTTTTAATTAAAATTCACATTTCTTGACTTTACTATGAGTTTGTGTGTTTTTCTGTGATTTCAGGTATTTTCTGGCTGAAATTGAGGGACTTGAGCAAAAATCAGATTCAGAGGTTGAAGAAGGACTGCGGATGTTGTTGGATTCTAACCTCCTTGCACTCAAAGTGGATTTTCTGGAGTTACAGAACTCCAAATGGCGTGCTCTTAATTACGTTGGAAAGTAGATATCCAGGGCTTTCCAGCAATATATAATAGTCCATACTTTGCCCGAGTTTAGATGACGCAAACTGGCGTTCAACGCCAGTTCATGCTGCATTCTGGAGTTAAACTCCAGAAACAGGTTGCAAAGTGGAGTTAAACGCCAGAAACAGGTTACAAACTGGCGTTCAACTCCAAGAGAAGCCTCTACACGTGTAAAGCTCAATGCTCAGCCCAAGCACATACCAAGTGGGCCCCGGAAGTGGATTTCTGCATCAATTACTCATTTCTGTAAACCCTAGTAACTAGTTTAGTATAAATAGGACTTTTTACTATTGTATTTACATCTTTGGATGATCTTTTGATCCTTTGATCATGTTTAGGAGGCTGGCCATTCGGCCATGCCTGGACCTTATCACTTATGTATTTTCAACGGTAGAGTTTCTACACTCCATAGATTAAGGTGTGGAGCTCTGCTGTTCCTCATGAATTAATACAAAGTACTACTGTTTTTCTATTCAATTCAAGCTTATTCCTTCTCTAAGATATCCATTCGCACCCAAGAACATGATGAATGTGATGATTATGTGACGCTCATAATCATTCTCACCCATGAACGCGTGCCTGACAAACACTTCCGTTCTACATGCAAACAAGCTAGAATGAGTATCTCTTAGATATCTAATACAGAGGACCGAGTCCGAGATATTAGAATCTTCGTGGTATAAGTTAGAACCCATGGATGGCCATTCTTGAGATCCGAAAAGTCTAAACCTTG
>NC_029787.2:31133347-31166986 GCF_000816755.2 Arachis ipaensis | reverse complement strand
TAGTGGTTCAGAGGAACGAAAGCATCTCTATACGCTTATCTGAAATTCTCATCAATGAATTACATAAGTATCTCTATCCTAGTTGATATTTTATTTATGTTTTTATTATCAATTCACCATAACCATTTGAATCCGCCTGACTGAGATTTACAAGGTGATCATAGCTTGCTTCAGGCCGACAATCTCCGTGGGATCGACCCTTACTCACGTAAGGTTTATTACTTGGACGACCCAGTGCACTTGCTGGTTAGTTGTGCGAAGTTGTGGTAAAGAGTTGAGATTACAATTGTGCGTACCAAGTTGTTGGCGCCATTGATGATCACAATTTCGTGCACCAAGCTTTTGGCGCCGTTGCCGGGGATTGTTCGAGTTTGGACAACTGACGGTTCATCTTGTTGCTCAGATTAGGTAATTTTATTTAAATTTTAAGCTTTTTATTTCTTATTTTCAAAAATAATACAAAAAATTTTTTCTTTTTCGTTTTTCCCAAAATGATTTTCGAAAAAAAAAAACTAAAAAAATTAACAAAATCATAAAATAAAAAATAATTTGATATTTCTTGCTTGAGTCTAGAGTCAACTTTTAAGTTTGGTGTCAATTGCATCTTTTTAATTTTCTAAAAAAATTTATTTTCGAAAATTTCATGCATTGCATTCTTCATGATCTTCAAGTCGTTCTTGGCCAGTCTTCTTGTTTGATCTTCATATTTTCTTGTTTTGTATCTTTTCTTGTTTTTCATATGCATTCTTGAAATATTAATGTCTAAAGAATAAAAATTTTTTAAGTTTGGTGTCTTGCATATTTTCTTTTCTTGAAAATTTTTCAAAAATAAGTTCTTGGGGTTCATCTTGACATTCAAAGTGTTCTTGGTATTCATCTTTGCATTCAAAGTGTTCTTGCATATTTTTCTTGTTTTGATTCATAATTTTCATGTTTTGAGTCTTTTTGATGTTTTTCTCTTTCATCATTAAAAATTCAAAAATCAAAAAAATATCTTTCCTTTTTCTTCTCATCAAATTCGAAAATTTTAGTTGACTTTTTCAAAAATTTTTAAAATTTAGTTGTTTTTATGAGTCAAATCAAATTTTCAATTTAAAAATTCTATCTTTTTCAAATTTTTTTCAAAAATCAAATCTTTTTTAATTTTTCTTTCATATTTTCAAAAATTTCAAATTAATTTTCAAAATCTTTTTCTTATTTTTATTCCAGATTTTTGAATTCAATGCTAACAATTAATGTGATTGATTTAAAAATATTAAGTTTGTTACTTGCCTAATAAGAAAGGTTCAATCTTTAAATTTTAAAATCAAATCTTTTTGTTTCTTGTTAGTCAAGTAATCAACTTTAATTTTCAAAATCAAATCTTTTTAAAATTCTTTTTCATATCTTTTTCAAATTAAATTTCAATCACATCTTTTTCAAAATTTAATTTCAAAATCTTTTCTAACTTTTTATCTTTTCAAATTTGATTTTCGAATCTTGTTCAATTAACCACTTTACTTTTTATTTGATTCTTATCTTTTTCAAAAATACCTAACTAACTCCCTCTCTAATTTTCGAAAATCCCTTCCCTCTTTCTCAAATTTCCTTTTTAATTAACTAATTGTTTTGATTTCAATTTAATTTGATTTCAATTTTAATTTTCGAATTTTAACTTTAATTTTAAAATATTTTTATTTTATTTTATTTAAATTTTCGAATTCTTCTCTTCCTCACCTCCTTCTATTTATTTATTCATCTACTAACACTTCTCCTCCACCCGAAAATTCGAACCCCATCCCCTTCTCTGTGTTTGAATTTTTCCTCTTCTCCTTTTTACATTCTTCTCTTCTTATACTTGCATAAGGAATCTCTATACTGTGACATAGAGAATTCCATATTTTCTTTTGTGTTCTCCTCTTTTTCATATGAGCAGGAACAAGGATAAGAACATTCTTGTTGAAGCTTATCTTGAACCTGAAAGAACTTTGAAGAGGAATCTAAGGAAAGCTAAAGCTCAACTCTCTAGAGAAAATTTGACAGAAATTTTCGAAAAAGAAGGAGACATGGCCGAAAATAATAACAATACAAGGAAGATGCTTGGTGACTTTACTGCACCCAATTCCAATTTACATGAAAGAAGTATCTCAATTCCTGCCATTGGAGCAAACAATTTTGAGCTGAAACCTCAATTAGTTTCTTTGATGCAACAGAACTGCAAGTTTCATGGACTTCCATCTGAAGATCTTTTTTAGTTCTTAACTGAATTCTTGCAGATCTGTGATACTGTTAAGACCAATGGGGTTGATCCTGAGGTCTACAGGCTTATGCTTTTCCCGTTTGCTGTAAGAGACAGAGCTAGAGTATGGTTGGACTCTCAACCTAAAGATAGCCTGAACTCTTGGGATAAGCTGGTCACAACTTTCTTAGCCAAGTTCTTTCCTCCTCAAAAGCTTAGCAAGCTTAGAGTGGATGTTCAAACCTTCAAACAAAAGGAAGGTGAGTCCTTCTATGAAGCTTGGGAGAGATACAAGGAACTGACCAAAAAGTGTCCTTCTGACATGCTTTCAGAATGGACCATCCTGGATATATTCTATGATGGTCTGTCTGAGCTATCAATGATGTCACTGGATCATTCTGCAGGTGGATCCATTCACCTAAAGAAAATGCCTGCAGAAGCTCAAGAACTCATTGACATGGTTGCAAATAACCAGTTCATGTACACTTCTGAAAGGAATCCTGTGAGTAATGGGACGCCTATGAGGAAGGGAGTTCTTGAAATTGATGCTCTGAATGCCATATTGGCTCAGAAAAAAATATTGACTCAGCAAGTCAATATGATTTCTCAGAGTCTGAATGGAATGCAAGCTGCATCCAACAGTACTCAAGAGGCATCTTCTAAAGAAGAAGCTTATGATCCTGAGAACCCTGTAATAGCAGAGGTGAATTACATGGGTGAACCTTATGGAAACACCTATAACCCCTCATGGAGAAATCATCCAAATTTCTCATGGAAGGATCAACAAAAGCCTCAACAAGGCTTTAATAATGGTGGAAGAAACAGGTTTAACAATAGTAAACCTTTTCCATCATCCACTCAGCAACAGACAGAGAATTCTGAGCAGAATCCATCTAGCTTGGCAAATATAGTCTCTGATCTATCTAAGGCCACTTTGAGTTTCATGAATGAAACAAGGTTCTCCATTAGAAATTTGGAGGCACAAGTGGGCCAGTTGAGTAAAAGAGTCATTTGAAATCCCTCCTAGTACTCTCCTAAGCAATACAGAAGAGAATCCAAAGAGAGAGTGCAAGGTCATAGATTTAACCATCATGGCCGAACCTACAAGGGAGGGAGAGGACGTGAATCCCAGTGAGGAAGACCTCCTGGGACGCTCAGTGATCAATAAGGAGTTCCTCAATGAGGACCTAAAGGAATTTGAGGCTCATCTAGAGACCATAGAGATTCCATTGAACCTCCTTCTGCCCTTCATGAGCTCTGATGAGTACTCTTCTTCTGAAGAGAATGAAAACACTACTGAAGAGCAAGTTGCCAAGTACATTGGTGCAATCATGAAGCTGAATGCCAAATTATTTGGTAATGAGACTTGGGAAGATGAATCTTCCTTGCTCACCAATGAACTGAGTGATTTGGATCAACTGACATTGCCTCAGAAGAAACAGGATCCTGGAAAGTTCTTAATACCTTGTACCATAGGCACCATAACCTTTGAGAAGGCTCTATGTGACCTTGGGTCAGGGATAAACCTCATGCCACTCTCTGTAATGGAGAAACTTGGAATATTTGAGGTGCAAGCTGTCAGAATCTCATTAGAGATGGCAGACAACTCAAGAAAATAGGCTTATGGACAAGTAGATGACGTGTTAGTAAAGGTTGAAGGCCTTTACATCCCTGCTGATTTCATAATCCTAGACACAGGGAAGGATGAGGATGAAACCATCATCATTGGAAGACCCTTCCTAGCCACAGCAAGAGCTGTGATTGATGTGGACAGAGGAGAGTTAGTCCTTCAACTGAATGAGGACAACCTTGTGTTTAAAACTCAAGGATCTCCTTATGTAACCATGGAGAGGAAGCATGAAAAGCTTCTCTCACTGCAGAGTCAATCAAAGCCCCCACAGTCAAACTCTAAGTTTGGTGTTGAACCCCCACATTCAAACTCTAAGTTTGGTGTTGGGAGGTTCCAACCTTGCTCTGATTATCTGTGAGGCTCCATGGGAGCTCACTGTCAAGCTATTGACATTAAAGAAGCGCTTGTTGGGAGGCAACCCAATGTTATCTAATTATATTTATTTTCTATTGTTATTTCGTGTTTTATTAGGTTGATGATCATGTGGAGTCACAAAAACTACTGAAAAATCAAAAACAAAATGAAAAACAGCAGAAAAAAATAGCACACCCTAGAGGAGAGCAGTCTGGCGTTTAAACGCCAGAAACAAGCATCTGTCTGGTGATGCGTGAGCATCTTGTCTATCTTTTCCTAGTGAATTTGCATTTAATTTGTTGAATTTAATTAAGAATTAATTATATTTTAGCCACTATAGATGCTATTTTGAGTTTTGTGCAATTTTATTGATTTTAGGTAGTATTCGGATGGAATTGATGAAGTTCTGCAGAGAAAGAAAAGAAACCAAGGAGATGACCAGCGAATACCGACGCGGACGCATGGCTCACGTGACCGCGCGGAATGGAGGAAATCGCAATGACGCCATCGCGTGCCTAACGCGAACGCGTGGACGGAATCTGCACAAATGACGCGAACGCATGGACGATGCGGACGCGTCACATGAGCGATCTGGACAATTGACAGAAAACGCTGGGGGCGATTTCTGGGCTGTTTTGACCCAGTTTTCAGCCCAGAAAACACAGATTAGAAGCTGCAGAATGGACAATTTAAGTGGTCCCTATCTATTCATTGAAGATTTGATTATTTAAATTAATTCAAATTTAAATTCAAATGTTAACTCTAGGAAAAGATATTATTTTAATTTTTAGTTTTAGATATTAGACTTTAAAAATTATTAGGATTAGTTATAAAAGGGACCCAACAGGGTGATTCGAACACAACATTTTTTTACCACAATATTATTCCATACAAATTTACATTCCGTATTCCATGAGCAACTAATCCTCCATTGTTAAGGTTAGGAGCTCTGTCTATTGTATGGATTGATAATACTATTTTTCTATTTTAATTCATGTTTTGATTTATATTTCAATAATTGTTTTCGTTCTTTATTTTATGAATTTGGGTGGAACGGAAGTATGACCCGTGTTCTATTTGAGTTCTTGTATAACTTGGAAAAGCTCTTTACTTGAACAATAGCTTGAAAACATATTATCTTGAATTTCTAATTGTTTGTATTTAACGGGATACGTGACATATAATCCCTTTATTTTTGGACAATTAGGATTCTTGTGGCATATAAACTGGAATTTAATCATCACCCTCTAATTGGAATTAATTGACCAAGGAATTGGAAAATTTTTATTTATTTTTAATTATTATTTTCGAAATTTTATTTATTTATTTAGTTAGTATTTTTATTTTATTATTTTACACAGGTTACCTCACCGGGACTTCTCTGCACTCTGACGTAGAGAGTCCCATTTTTTCTTGTTTTCTGCTTGTGTATGCGCAAAAATAGAGACAAAGAACATTTTAGACTTTGATCCTGAACCTTAAAGAACTTTCAGGCGACGTTTACAACAAGCAAGACTTTGCAAGGCTGCAGAATCCACTATGGCAAATAATAATGCTAATGCCAATGTGGTAAATCCGAATGGGGATGATCAGCAGAGAAGAGTGCTTGACTCTTATTCTGCCCCTACTGCGGATCTCTATGGAAAAAGCATTGTGGTTCCTCCTATAACTGCAAACAACTTTGAGTTGAAGCCACAATTGGTCACCCTGGTGTAACAAAACTGCCAGTATCATGGACTTCCTCATGAAGATCTAAATCAATTTATTTCTGATTTTCTGCAGATATGTGATACTGTGAAGACAAATGGAGTAAACCCAGAGGTGTACAAACTCATACTTTTCCCATTTGCTCTGAGGGATAAAGCAAAGCTATGGCTAGATTCCCAACCAAAAGAGAGTTTGAATACTTGGGAAAAGGTTGTTACAGAGTTTCTCACTAAATTTTTCCCACCAAAGAAGCTGACTAAGCTTAGGTTGGAGGTTCAGACCTTCAAGCAGAAGGAGGGTGAAACTCTTTATGAAGCTTGGGAGAGATACAAGTTACTGACTAGGCAACGCCCTCCAGACATGTTCTCCAAGTGGACCCAACTGGATATCTTTTATGAAGGCTTAGGAGAGATGTCAAAGATGAGTCTAGACACTTCTGCAGACGGTTCATTGCACAAGAAGAAGACACCAGAGGAGACTATTGAGCTGATTGAATTGGTTGCAAGCAACCAATATTTATACACATCTAATAGGAATTCCGTGAACTCTGAGGCCACTCAGAAGAGAGGCGTGTTGGAAGTAGAAGCTGTTAATGCTCTTCTTGCTCAGAACAAGCTTATGTCTCAGCAGATAAATCTACTTACTCAACAGATGGGTGGCATGCAAGTCTCAGCTATCAACACTCAAAATCCACCCCAAGAGACCTCCTATGACATGACAGGTAACTTTGTGCAAAATGATAATTATGATTATGCTCAACCCTCTTCTGAATAGGTCAATTACATGGGGAGTGGTCCTAGAAATCCCAACAATGATCCATATTCTAAGACATACAATCAGGGATGGAAGAATCATCCAAATTTTGGGTGAAGAGATCAACCTCAGAGACCTCAGAACTTCAACAATAGTTCTCAGGGCGGTTTTCAATAGAACAACTATAATAACCGCCAATTTCAGTCTCAGCAACAACAACTACCTCAGCAGACAAATTCTAAATCCCAAGAAGATTCTAAATGGGAGATGATGATGAGTTTCATGCAAGAAACCAGAGCCTCCATTAGAAACTTGGAGGTGCAAATGGGTCAAATGAGCAAGCAATTACCTGAAAGGTCTCCAAATACATTCCCTGGTGATACAGTGGTGAACCCAAGAGAAGATTGCAAGGCTATTCAATTGAGAAGTGGTAAGGTAGCTGGTTCTGAGACCAAGGTCAATGAAGATCCAGTTGAAAAGGAAGCTCCAGAGGAGAAGAAGGAAAAGGTAGAGCACGCCCCACCTAAGCGTGCAGACAACCCGTTTCCTGACTCTCTTGACACTTATCCCACCTTACCAAAGGCCCCTGAATACAAGCCGAAAATGCCATATCCTCAGAGGCTTCAGAAGGCGTCCAAAGAAATGCAATTCTCTAAATTTTTAGATGTCTTCAAGAAGCTGCAGATCAACATCCCTTTTGCAGAGGCTCTGGAGCAAATGCCTCTCTATGCTAAATTTATGAAAGAATTGTTGACCCACAAGAGGAATTGGAAGGAGCAAGAAACCGTGGTGTTAACCAAGGAATGCAGTGCTATTATTCAACACACCCTTCCTGAGAAGATGCCAGACCCAGGGAGTTTTGTCATTCCTTGCACCATTGGAGAAGTCGGCATTCAGAGAGCTTTATGTGATCTTGGAGCTAGCATCAACCTCATGCCACTTTCAGTGATGAAAAAGCTTCAAATTGAGGAGGTAAAACCTACTCGTATTTCTCTTCAACTTGCTGATCTTTCTATTAAATTACCTGTAGGTGTGGTTGAAGATTTACTTGTTAAAGTAGGACCATTTATTTTTCCTGTTGATTTTGTTATATTAGACATGAAAAAGGAGGTAAAACCCTCTATTATACTTGGTAGACCCTTTTTAGCTACAGGTAGAGCTTTGATTGATGTACAAAAGGGTGAATTAACCCTGAGGGTCAATGAAGAACAGGTGGTCCTAAATATTTTTGAAGCTCTCAAGCACCCTAATGATTCTGAGGGGTGCATGAAAATAGATGTTATTGAACCACTTGTTCAAGAAGTACTGGAAGCTGAGGTACTTGATGATGTTCTGGATCCTATTTCTGAGTATGAATTAGTTGAAGTTGATGATTCACCACCCCAAAAGGAGCTGATGAACACGCCTATAAAGGAGAAGGAAGCCCCCAAGCTTGAGCTCAAACCCTTACCCCCTTCTCTGAAATATGTGTTTTTGGGTGAAAATGATTCATATCCAGTGATTATTAGCTCTTCCCTGAAGCCTGAAGAGGAAGAGGCGCTTGTTTCAGTGCTCAAGAGTCATAAAACAGCTCTTGGATGGACCATTAGTGACTTGAAAGGGATTAGCCCAACCAAGTGTATGCACAAGATTCTTCTTGAAGATGATGCCAAACCAGTTGTGCAACCACAAAGAAGACTTAATCCAACTATGAAAGAGGTGGTCCAAAAAGAGGTAATGAAATTATGGGAAGCAGGTATTATTTACCCTATTTCTGACAGTCCTTGGGTAAGTCCTGTGCAAGTAGTTCCCAAGAAAGGAGGGATGACAGTGATCAAGAATGAAAAGAATGAGCTTATTCCTACAAGAACAGTCATAGGATGGAGAATGTGCATAGATTACAGGAGGCTCAACACTGCTACAAGGAAGGATCATTTTCCCCTCCCTTTCATTAATCAGATGCTTGAGAGGTTAGCTGGTCATGCTTTTTATTGTTTTCTATATGGATATTCTGGATATAATCAAATTGCAGTAGACCCTCAAGATCAAGAAAAGACAGCATTCACATGCCCCTTTGGAGTACTTGCCTACAGGAGAATGCTATTTGGACTTTGCAATGCTCCAGCAACTTTTCAGAGGTGTATGCTTTCAATTTTTTCTGATATGGTTGAAAAGTTTATTGAGATATTTATGGATGACTTTTCTGTTTTTGGTAATTCTTTTGAATCCTGCCCTAAACATTTATCTCTTGTCTTGAAACGGTGTCAAGAATCAAACCTTGTTTTAAATTGGGAAAAATGTCATTTTACGTTTATAGAAGGCATTGTTCTTGGACACCGAATTTCAAGTAAGGGAATTGAGGTTGACAGAGCAAAGGTGGAGGTAATTGAAAAATTACCACCACCAACAAATGTTAAGGCAATTAGGAGTTTCTTGGATCATGCAGGATTTTATAGAAGATTTATAAAGGATTTTTCTAAAATTGCAAAACCATTGAGCAACCTGCTGGTTGTTGATGTTCCTTTTGTCTTTGATTCTGATTGTCTGCATGCTTTTGAAAATCTGAAGGCAAACCTTACCTCTGCTCCCATTATAGCTCCCCCTGACTGGGATTTACCATTTGAATTAATGTGTGATGCTAGTGATTTTGCTATAGGAGCTGTTTTAGGACAGAGGCATGGCAAGCTTGTACATGTCATTTATTATGCTAGTCGTCTGTTAAATGATACTCAAAAGAATTACACAACTATAGAAAAGGAATTATTAGCTGTTGTGTATGTTGTTGATAAGTTTAGGTCCTATTTACTTGGTTCTAAGATTATTGTTTATACTGACCATGCTGCTTTGAAGTACCTTCTAACCAAACAGGATTCTAAACCAAGATTAATCAGATGGGTGTTACTCCTTCAGGAGTTTGATATTGAGATAAAAGACAGGAGAGGGTCAGAAAATCAAGTAGCTGACCATCTTTCCAGAATTGAGCCTGAAGCAGGAGAACAACCACCCACAGCTGTAACTGAGACGTTTTTGGATGAGCAATTGTTCCTCATTCAGCAGGTACCATGGTTTGCAGACATTGCAAATTATAAAGCCATGAATTTTATCCCAAGGGAGTACAGTAGGCAACAATTAAAGAAGCTATTGACTGATGCAAAGTACTACATTTGGGAAGAACCATACCTTTTTAAAAGGTGCTCAGATGGAATAATCCGGAGATGTGTCCCGGATGAGGAAAAGCAGCAGATTCTTTGGCACTGTCATGGGTCTGATTATGGAGGCCAGTTTGGTGGTGAGAGGACAGCTACAAAAGTCCTTCAGAGCGGGTTTTACTGGCTGACTTTCTTCAGGAACTCAAGAGCTTTTGTGAAGCACTGTGGCAGATGTGAAAAAGCTGCAAATCTCCCTGCCAACCATGAAATGCCACAGCAGGGACTTCTTGAGGTTGAGCTGTTTGATGTGTGGGGTATTGATTTCATGGGACCTTTCCCACCCTCACATTCGAACAACTATATCCTAGTGGCAGTCGACTATGTGTCCAAATGGGTAGAAGCTGTGGCTTTGCCCACCAATGATGCCAAGGTGGTAATGAGCTTTCTTCAGAGGTATATCTTTAGCCGGTTTGGCATCCCAAGGACACTCATTAGTGATGGAGGAAGTCACTTCTGTATCAGATAGCTGGACTCTCTTCTGCATAGATATGGAGTCCGTCATAAAGTGGCAACCCCCTATCACCCTCAGACAAGTGGACAGGTTGAAGTTTCCAACAGGGAGCTTAAGAGGATTCTGGAGAAGACCGTCAGTGTTTCAAGAAAGGACTGGTCTAGGAAGCTTGATGATGCTCTCTGGGCATACCGGACAGCATACAAGACTCCAATGGCATGTTCTCATATCAGTTGGTCTATGGCAAAGCCTGTCACTTGCCAGTTGAGCTGGAAAACAAGGCTTATTGGGAAATTAGGTATCTGAATCTTGATTCAGAAGCTGCAGGAATTAAGCGGATGCTTCAGTTGAATGAGCTTGATGAATTCAGATATTCAGCCCATGAGAATGTCAAGCTCTATAAGGAGAGAACCAAGCTACTGCATGATAAGAAGATTGCCATCAGAGTCTTTGAGCCAGAACAAAGAGTGCTTCTGTATAATTCAAGGCTCAAATTCTTTTCCGAAAAGCTGAAATCCCGGTGGTCAGGACCGTTTGTGGTTACCAGAGCCTCACCATATGGTCATGTGAAAATACAGGAAGAAAATTCTGACAGGAAATTTACAGTGAATGGCCAGAGGTTGAAGCACTATCTTGGAGGCGAGATTGACCGCCAGAGGTCCACTCATCTGCTGAACTAGCAGAACTGACCGTCAAGCTAGTGACGTTAAAGAATCGCTTGTCGGGAGGCAACCCGATAATTTCGTATCCTTCGCTATTTTTTGTAGTAGTTTTTCTTAGTTATTTTATTTTTATTGAGTTCTTACTAATTTTCTGATCATGCAGCTATGTTCTTCCAGGAACCGAACACCTCAAGCTATAAAAAAAAAAGGGGGCACACGACGCGTAAGCGTCATTGACGCGAACGAGTCAATCAAGTGTGCGTGAAGATTAAATATTGACAGAGAGTTGCGCAGGAGTGGCGCTGGACTTATGCCTTTCGCACAAATGATCCCACGCGAATGCGTGCCCCACGCGTTCGCGTCGCTTGTGATTTTCGCCACCCACGCGTCCGCGTCGCTCACGTGAACATGTGACCTGCAGAATCGACGTAAAAGGTGTTTTGGCAGAGAGTTGTGCTGCCTTGGGGCTGGAAATGTGCTACAAGCACAAAATTGCACACGCGGACGCGTCCCCCACGCGTACGCATCATTTGACCAAACAGCCATCCACGCGTCCGCGTCGCTCACGCGAACGCGTCGTATGAAGATTTGGTTCCCAAGCCATGCGAACAGAAAGTCACACGGGCGCGCGGCTGGCTTCGTGCGAATCGCGCAAAAAACCAGGGCACGTGATCACGTGCCTGACGCTGACGCGTCATTAAGGAAGTTCTGCGATGCACGCGAACGCATGCTCCACGCGAACGCGTCGCTTGCGCCGCCCAGTTTTCTTTCTCTCTCTCCCAATCCTAATTCTCTCTTATTCTCTTATCCTTTTATTTTTTCATCTTAATTTTTGTCTCTTCTATTTTCAGTTCTTATTTGCTTGAGGACAAACAAACCTTTAAGTTTGGTGTTGACGCTTCGCGTAAAGGTTTTCTGTTTATTCTTATAGCACCAAAAGGGAGGCGAATCATCTTCACTGAGGAGCACAACCTGAAAAATAAAACGTTCGCTAGGATAACTAAGGTGGTTGAGTTCCTTTCATTTTTATTCCTCCCCTCTTTGTCTATGTTATGTTCCGGTTTTCTGCTATTTTGCTTTGTTTGTTGCATGATCCTTTATTAGTTAGAATCCTAGGACTAGTTTAGTTTTCTTTTAATTGCTTAATGCTGAAAAGATGTTTCATGTACCACTCACTGAACTTGAATCTAAAAAGAAAAGAAAAAGAAGTGATGTATTGCATAAGAAATTGAGTTAATTTTAAGAATAGTCTGATATACTTAAATGTGATGGTATTTTCTGTAATTCTGAATGCATGCTTGAACAGTGCATATTTTTTTAATAGTGAAGCTTATGAATGTTAAAATTGTTGGCTCCTGAAAGAATGATGAAAAAAAGAAAAATGTTATTGATAATCTGAAAAATCATAAAATTGATTCTTGAAGCAAGAAAAAGTAGTGAAAAACACAAAGCTTGTGAAAAAAAATAATAATAAAGAAAAGAGCAAGCAGAAAAAGTCAATAAAGGCAAAAGGGTAAAAAGGATCCAAGAATTTGAGCATTAATGGATAGGAGGGCCCAAAGGAATAAAATCATGGCCTAAGCGGCTGAATCAAGTTGTCCCTAACCATGTGCTTGTAGCGTGAAGGTGTCAAGTGAAAAGCTTGAGACTGAGCGGTTAAAGTCGTGATCCAAAGCAAAAAGAGTGTACTTAAGAACTCTGGGCACCTCTAACTGGAGACTCTAGCAAAGCTGAGTCACAATCTGAAAAGGTTCACCCAGTTATGTGTCTGTGGCATTTATGTATCCGGTGGTAATACTGGAAAACAAAATGTTTAGGGTCACGGCCATGACTCATAAAGTAGCTGTGTTCAAGAATCAACATATTGAACTAGGAGAATCAATAACACTATCTGAATTCTAAGTTCCTATGGATGCCAATCATTCTGAACTTCAAAGGATAAAGTGAGATGTCAAAACTGTTCAAGATTCCAGCTGTAAACCCCACTATAAGAAGAGACATGGATTTAACCGAACTCTAATTTTCATGCAAATTCACATCCTAAGCTTATATTAGTTATAGTTGCTTGAGGACAAGCAACAGTTTAAGTTTGGTGTTATGATGCGTGAGCATCTTGTCTATCTTTTCCTAGTGAATTTACATCTAATTTGTTGAATTTAATTAAGAATTAATTATATTTTAGCCACTATGGATGCTATTTTGAGTTTTGTGCAATTTTATTGATTTTAGGTAGCATTCGGATGGAATTGATGAAGTTCTGCATAGAAAGAGAAGAAACCAAGGAGATGACCAGCGAATACCGACGCGGACGCATGGCTCACGTGACCGCGCAGAATGGAGGAAATTGCAATGACGCGATCGCGTGCCTGACGCGAACGCGTGGACGGAATCTGCACAAATGACGCGAACGCATAAACGACGCAGATGCGTCACATGAGCGATCTGGACAATTGACAGAAAACGCTGGGGGCGATTTCTGGGCTGTTTTGACCCAGTTTCCAGCCCAGAAAACACATATTAGAAGCTGCAGAATGGACAATTCAAGTGGTCCCCATCCATCCATTGAAGATTTGATTATTTAAATTAATTCAAATTTAAATTAAAATTTTAACTCTAGGAAAAGATATTATTTTAATTTTTAGTTTTAGATATTAGACTTTAAAAATTATTAGGATTAGTTATAAAAGGGATCCCAACAGGGTGATTCGAACACAACATTTTTTTACCACAACATTATTCCATACAAATTTACATTCCGTATTCCATGAGCAACTAATCCTCCATTGTTAAGGTTAGGAGCTCCGTCTATTGTATGGATTGATAATATTATTTTTCTCTTTTAATTCATGTTTTGATTTATATTTCAATAATTGTTTTCGTTCTTTATTTTATGAATTTGGGTGGAACGGAAGTATGACCCATGTTCTATTTGAGTTCTTGTATAACTTGGAAAAGCTCTTTACTTGAACAATAGCTTGAAAACATATTATCTTGAATTTCTAATTGTTTGTATTTAACGGGAGAAAAGTCAATCCAGAAAATAGATAACTCTAAAACCTTAACTGTCTTCTCCATATATTATTCCCATCTTAATTACTTGGCCTTCTTTAATATTTTTGCTATTGTTTAATGTCCTTGAACTCCCAACACTATTTTCTATCTGTCTAACTAATCCTATCAAACACTATTGTTGCTTAATCCATCAATCTTCGTGGGATCGACCCTTACTCACGTAAGGTATTACTTGGTACGACCCGGTGCACTTGCCGGTTAGTAAGTGTGGTTGTAAATACCGCACCATCTGGCGTTTAACGCTAGAAACAGGCACCAAGCTGGCGTTTAACGCCAGAAACCAGCATCTACCTGGCGTTAAACGCCAGAACAGAGCATGGAAGTGGCGTTTAACGCCAGAAACCAGCATCTACCTGGCGTTAAACGCCAGAACAGAGCATGGAAGTGGCGTTTAACGCCAGAAACAAGCAGCAGTCTGGCGTTAATCACCAGGATTGCATAGCAAGGGTGTTTTACACGCCTAATTGGAGCAAGGATGTTAAGTCCTTGGCCCCACTGGATCTGTGGACCCCACAGGATCCCTACCACTTCTTCTCTCATCTTCACACCTTTTCATAACACTCTTCCTCAATTAACCTCCACCAATCACCTCCATTACTCCTCCAAAACCATCATACAACCCACCTACACCCACCCACTTAAATTCAAACCATCACTCCTTCCTTTTCACACATCATAACCACCTAAACCCTCTTGACCGAACCATTCACACACCTCCATCTCCTCCATTTTCTTCTTCTTCTACTCACTTCTTTCTTCTTTTGCTCGGGGACGAGCAAACCTTCTAAGTTTGGTGTGGTAAAAGCATTGTTTTTTATTTTTCCATAACCATCTAGGGCACCTAAGGCCAGAGACATTCTCATTGAAGAGGACAAGCCCATCACTAAGAAAAGGATGGAGCAAATAAGAGATCATGGACCTCAACATGAGCATGAGGAAATTCCTCACCATGAAATCCCTGAGATGCCTCAGGGGATGCACTTTCCTCCACATAATTATTGGGAACAAATCAACACTTCCCTAGGAGAATTAAGTTCCAACATGGGACAACTAAGGGTGGAGCATCAAGAGCACTCCATCATCCTCCATGAAATTAGAGAAGATCAAGAGCTATGAGGGACGAGCAAGAAAGACAAGGAAGAGACATAGAGAAACTCAAGAGCACCATTGGTTCTTCAATAAGAGGAAGACGCCACCCTCACTAAGGTGGACTCATTCCTTAATCTCCTTGTTTATTTATTTTCCTATTTTTCGATTTTTGAGCTTTATGTTTATTTATATTTGTGTCTTATTACATGATCATTAGTGTCTAAGTGTCTATGCCTTAAAGTTATGAATATGAATCCATCACCTCTCTTGAATGAAAAATATTTTAATTACAAAAGAACAAGAAGTACAGGGTTTTAAATTCTTCCTTGAAACTAGTTTAATTATTTTGATGTGGTGACAATACTTTTTATTTTCTGAATGAATGCTTGAACAGTGCATATGTCTTTTGAAGTTGATGTTTATGAATGTTAAATATGTTAGGTCTTGAAGAATAAGGAAAAAGGAGATATGTTATTTGATAATCTGAAAAATCATAAAAATGATTCTTGAAGCAAGAAAAAGCAGTGAATACAAAAGCTTGCAAAAAAAAAAAAGAAAAATAGCGAAAAAAAAGAAAAAGAAAAAGCAAGCAGAAAAAGCCAAAAGCTCTTAAAACCAAAAGGCAAGAGCAAAAAGCCAATAACCCTTAAAACCAAAAAGCAAGGGTAATAAAAAGGATCCAAGGCTTTGAGCATCAGTGGATAGGAGGGCCTAAAGGAATAAAATTCTGGCCTAAGCGGCTAAACCAAGCTGTCCCTAACCATGTGCTTGTGGCGTGAAGGTGTCAAGTGAAAACTTGAGACTGAGCGGTTAAAGTCGAGGTCCAAAGCAAAAACAGAGTGTGCTTAAGAACCCTGGACACCTCTAATTGGGGACTTTAGCAAAGCTGAGTCACAATCTGAAAAGATTCACCCAGTTATGTGTCTGTGGTATTTTTGTATCCGGTGATAATACTGGAAAACAAAGTGCTTAGGGCCACGGCCAAGACTCATAAAGTAGCTGTGTTCAAGAATCAACATACTGAACTAGGAGAATCAATAACACTATCTGTATTCTAAGTTCCTATAGATGCCAATCATTTTGAACCTCAATGGATAAAGTGAGATGCCAAAACTATTCAAGAGGCAAAAAGTTACAAGTCCCGCTCATCTGATTGGAGCTAAGTTTCATTGATATTTTGGAATTTATAGTATATTCTCTTCTTTTTATCCTATTTGATTTTCAGTTGCTTGGGGACAAGTAACAATTTAAGTTTGGTGTTGTGATGAGCGGATAATTTATACACTTTTTGGCATTGTTTTTACATAGTTTTTAGTATGCTTTAGTTAGTTTTTAGTATATTTTTATTAGTTTTTAATTAAAATTCACGTTTCTGGACTTTACTATGAGTTTGTGTATTTTTCTATGATTTCAGATATTTTCTGGCTGAAATTGAGGGACTTGAGCAAAAATCAGATTCAGAGGTTGAAGAAGGACTGCAGATGCTGTTGGATTTTGACCTCCCTGTATTCAAAGTGGATTTTCTGGAGCTACAGAACTCTAAATGGCACTCTCTCAATTGCGTTGGAAAGTAGACATCCAGGGCTTTCCAGCAATATATAATAGTCCATACTTTGCCCGAGTTTAGATGATGCAAACTGGCGTTCAACACCAGTTCCATGCTGCATTCTGGAGTTAAACGCCAGAAACAGGTTGCAAAGTGGAGTTAAACGCCAGAAACAGGTTACAAACTGGCGTTCAACTCCAAGAGAAGCCTCTACACGTGTAAAGCTCAATGCTCAGCCCAAGCACACACCAAGTGGGCCCCGGAAGTGGATTTCTGCATCAATTACTCATTTCTGTAAACCCTAGTAACTAGTTTAGTATAAATAGGACTTTTTACTATTGTATTTACATCTTTGGATGATCTTTTGATCCTTTGATCATGTTTAGGGGGCTGGCCATTCGGCCATGCCTAGACCTTATCACTTATGTATTTCAACGGTAGAGTTTCTACACTCCATAGATTAAGGTGTGGAGCTCTGCTGTTCCTCATGAATTAATACAAAGTACTACTATTTTTCTATTCAATACAAACTTATTCCGCTTCTAAGAAAATCATTCGTACTTCAATGTGAATGTGATGATCGTGACAATCATCATCATTCCCAACTTATGAACGCGTGCCTGACAACCACTTCCGTTCTACTAGAGGTTTAGAGGAACGAAAGCATCTCTATACGCTTATCTGAAATTCTCATCAATGAATTACATAAGTATCTCTATCCTAGTTGATATTTTATTTATGTTTTTATTATCAATTCACCATAATCATTTGAATCCGCCTGACTGAGATTTACAAGGTGACCATAGCTTGCTTCAGGCCGACAATCTCCGTGGGATCGACCCTTACTCACGTAAGGTTTATTACTTGGACAACCCAGTGCACTTGTTGGTTAGTTGTGCGAAGTTGTGATAAAGAGTTGAGATTACAATTGTGCGTACCAAGTTGTTGGCGCCATTGATGATCACAATTTCGTGCACCAGTTATCCAAGAACATGTCTGACCCTTTCTATATTATACAATATCAAAAAACTACTATAACAATTATACTAATTAATTATACACATTACTACAATTCAAAAAAAAATAGTCTTACAATGATACTTATTATTACTAAACATAAATATGAAATGATTTATTTTAATTACTATTTTGCCTAAACAAAAAATTTTTTATTCTTCGGTAAAAAATGCAATGCCAATATATAAAAATCTGTATGGTAGGTCGGGTACCGGACGGTTCGGGTTGGTACTTCGGTTGATGAGAGGGGGAATCGCCTGGTTCTGGGTTGCTGGATTGGAGGAGGGGTAACCGACTTCCCGATCTCTTCGTGTGGAGAGGGGGGTGTCACCTGCAAAGACACTCCGACGCTCTAATCAGTCAAGTGTGCAGGCGAAAAGTGAGAGAGTAGTATGTGACGTACCTTGAGGGAGGGGTAGGACCCTCCCCATATATACCGTGTCAGAAGCGGGCCCCACAAGGGCAGAACCCACCTTCCTCGAAGCTTCCTTATACAGCTGTAATAGAGAGCTGTCCAGGACGCGTGTCCGGGTCGGTATTTGAACGCCTCGCACCCGACCGTTCGGGTCGGGTGGTTCGTGGGTCGGGTCGGCCCATGTTATATGTGGGCCAGGCCGTAACAGTGCCCCCAACGCTCCAGCAATGATCGTGAGGGTTGTTGGTGGCGTGTTATCTCTTCTTTTGTACGTTGTCGCCAGGTCGGCCGCCCGTGGAGAGGACGTGCCTCTTGTGCGCGTGTCTGTTTGTTGCTGGGATAACCGTTTGTCGCCTCGTTCCTCGCACAGAGCATTAAATGCTCATAATGGGTTATTTCAAATCCCCGCACACAAAGACTATTTTGCCCCTTGGCCTTTCGCGCTTCTTGAGTCTGGCGGTTTTAACCAGTTTTGCCTTTTGTTTTCATCTCATTTTTTCACTCCTTCCATCTCCATCTTCTTCTCTCTTGAGTTTCCTAGAGCATCATTTCTACATCCCTGTGCGTTCGCTCCTTTCCCTTCTCTTTCGAACCTTCGCAACTGATCTAGGTAATCATTCATTTCCTTGCGTTCTGCTTCATGTTCATTCTACTAGTTCTTCTGTATGCATGCTGTTTGTTTGACTTGTATGCTAGATGGCCTTAGTGTTAAGTAGATGCGTTAGGGGGTTACCATTCCAGGGCATTTAGCTTTTTAGGCTTTTAATCTGCTTCATCCATGCTTAATTTTAGTTGTCGAATAGGCTAAATGTAGTTTATGGGCTTTTTCCGAGCTCCCGACCTCGTAGACTAACCGAGTGGTACCCCCACTGTAGATATGCCTCGCATCGTCTCACGGGCTTCCACCTCCGCCGCGGGTTACGACCCGTATGCCTGGGTGACTTCCGACGTGAAAGACTCCCTGAACCAGATGGGCTTGGAGGAGCTTACCGAGTTCTGCCAAGCTGAGTACCTGTGCGGCGGGATTGACGAGGAGGCCAACTACGACGTTTTCATTCCTGCCCCCAACGAACGGCTATACGAACTCAACTTCCATTCCCCCGGGTTGCCGATTGGATTTGGTTCTACAAGTCAATGTTCACCCAAGTGGGGGTTCGTATTCCCTTTTCTTCTTTTCAAATGGCGCTCCTTAACCGGATCTACGTGGCGCCGTCACAGCTGCATCCGAACAGTTGAGCTTCCATCCGCTGTTTCGAGATGGTCTGTGAATATTTAGAGTTGCCGGTGTCCGTCGATGTCTTCCTTTATTTCTTCAACCTTACGAATCCTTCCAAGGAAGGGAAAACGAAGAAAGGATTCATGTCCTTCCGGTCTACCCAGGGTCGTAGAATTTTTGGCTTGTTCGAGGACTCTTACCACGGGTATAAGAACAAGTATTTTAAGGTGCGTCCAGTCAAAGGTCGTCATCCCTTCTGGCTGTCGTTAGAAAGGGAACGCCTCATCCCGACGTATTGGAGTTTCGGGGTGGGGTCCAACACCTTTATTAAGGTGACTTATAAGGGGATGTCCGCTGTGGACAAAAAGGTTGCCGACGTGTTGTTGGCTGTTTTTGGGAGAAACCATGTGAATCCCCATCTTCTTATGAGTGACCGGGAGGTCACCAGAAATTATATTTGTGAGCAGCTCTTGACTTATGTTTTATATTACTGTTGCTTTGATTGGTTATGCCGTTTTCACGACTAACTTGTTTCACGACTAACTTGTTTATTTATCTGTTGCAGTGGAAATGTCTGCCGTATTCCCCCCGGGTTGCCGATTGGATTTGGTTCTACAAGTCAATGTTCACCCAAGTGGGGGTTCGTATTCCCTTTTCTTTGTTTCAAATGGCGCTCCTTAACCGGATCTACGTGGCGCCGTCACAGCTGCATCCGAACAGTTGAGCTTCCATCCGCTGTTTCGAGATGGTCTGTGAATATTTAGAGTTGCCGGTGTCCGTCGATGTCTTCCTTTATTTCTTCAACCTTACGAATCCTTCCAAGGAAGGGAAAACGAAGAAAGGATTCATGTCCTTCCGGTCTACCCAGGGTCGTAGAATTTTTGGCTTGTTCGAGGACTCTTACCACGGGTATAAGAACAAGTATTTTAAGGTGCGTCCAGTCAAAGGTCGTCATCCCTTCTGGCTGTCGTTAGAAAGGGAACGCCTCATCCCGACGTATTGGAGTTTCGGGGTGGGGTCCAACACCTTTATTAAGGTGACTTATAAGGGGATGTCCGCTGTGGACAAAAAGGTTGCCGACGTGTTGTTGGCTGTTTTTGGGAGAAACCATGTGAATCCCCATCTTCTTATGAGTGACCGGGAGGTCACCAGAAATTATATTTGTGAGCAGCTCTTGACTTATGTTTTATATTACTGTTGCTTTGATTGGTTATGCCGTTTTCACGACTAACTTGTTTCACGACTAACTTGTTTATTTATCTGTTGCAGTGGAAATGTCTGCCGAGGTAACAGACCTTGAGAATTTGTTCAAGACTTTTTTGGAGGAACGTGACAAAGAGAAGGCTGACGGGAAGCCGGAGGCTCCTCCTGAGAATAAGGAGGATCAGGCGGTGCCCTCTCCCCGTGATGCCGAGATGTCAGACAAACATTCTGACGGGGCGCATGTCTCTCCCATTCATGAGGAGGCGGCCGGTACTGGACATTCGACCTCCGCCCAACAAGTCGATGATGATGATCACTTGAAGGTTATCCCTACCCCCAAGAGGCAGAGTTCATTTTCTAGCCTTGAAGGAGCCCTCACTGTGATGGAGAAGACTTTGACGCCGGGACCTTCATAGATGCCCAGTTGCTTCCCGGCACGGAGGAGCACTTCCATGGCTCCGACCTTGCGGGGTAGGCGAGGTGGATGTACTGTACCCTCCTCCGCAGTGCTGCTATAGCTCGGAAGGCCGAGTTCGAGTTGTCGGGGATGCAGTCGCTGCGTAGGAAGCTTGAATATGCTGCTACAGCCAATAATCAATTCAAAACTCAAGTTAAAATGCTTCGGGAGCAGCTGTCCAAGGCGAAGGAGAAGCTTAAGGCTGCCGAGGAGAAGGCCGTGTCTGCTGAGGAAAAATTGAAGACCTCTGATGCTACCGTATCCCGTCTAACCGAGCGGGAGATGACTTTGGAAAGTCAGCTCAATGCCGCGCAAGGTCGGGTGGTCGCTTTGGAGAAGGAACGTGATGCGGCCGTCTCGTCGGCTAAGACCGCTCAAGCTGAGGCCGAAGAGCTTAAGAAGAAGCATAAAGAGACCGTGAAGCAGGGAAAGAGCGCGATCCTGATGACTGAGGAAGCTCTTAAGGCCCAGGTGAAGATCGTGGCCCCCGACTTTGACACGTCGACAATTGGCGTCTTTAAAACAATCAGGGATGGCAAGATTGTTGACATGCCCAAGAAATGATCTCATATACCTTTTTATTTTTATTTGTAGAACTTGTGGAACTAGCTTTTTAATATACTTTAGTAGTTGCTTGGTCGGCTTGTGATTATCATCTTTTCCTGCTTATTGGTAGAACGTTTTTGTTTTGTTTTGTTACCGTTTTGTTGGTATGGGCTTGTCGCTCGCGTTCGTTTACCATTGTGCTGGTAGTTCGATGAAGCCAAGTCGTGGCTTTACTATTGATGTAGCCGTTTGTTATGGCTTTAGCTTAGTTGGCTCCCGGGGTGATCAGTCCCGGGGTACCGTATCGTGGTCCCGTTTAACATGTTTTATAAGGAACTTGTTGTCATGGAATATGTAAATGGAGAAGAACAAGTGGGAAGGTAATTTTGACAAGTAAACGCTAATCGATAATTAAACAACTCTATTGTCATAATAAGTATTTAATAAAAGTAAATCGCTGAGCTCGTCAGATCGCCTAATCGGCGTGTTTGAGCTAGGAATAAAATCTTCTCAAGTTACCTGCGTTCCAAGTTCTCGGGACTTCCTTGCCATCAAGCTTCTCTAATTTGTAGGCGCCCTTGCCAATAACCTCTTTACCTCTGTTGGGACCTTCCCAGTTTCCCGCCAGTTTACCTTCCCCTTGGGTCGGTAGCCCGATATCGTTGCATCGCAGGACGAGGTCATTTTGCTCAAATTCTCTCTTGAGCACTTTGGTGTTGTAGCGCAGGGCCATTCTTTGCTTTAGTGCTATTTCTGACAAATGGACCATCTCCCTAGCCTCGTCTGCTAGGTCATTTTCCACCGTTCCTCTACTCCCTTCGGGAGTAATTGTGGACTCGGGTCGCCAATCTCTACAGGTATCATTGCATCCACCCCGTAAGTCAGGCGGAAAGGGGTTTCTCTTGTGGACGACTGCTCGGTTGTTCGATAAGACCAGAGAACCGAGGCGAGTTCGTCAGCCCATGCACCTTTTTTGTTATCCAGCCGCTTCTTGAGGCCCAGCAAGACGACCTTATTTGCGGCCTCAACTTGACCATTCGTCTGGGGATGCTCTACAGAGGAGAATTTCTGCTTTATGCCCAGGCCGGTGAGAAACTCCACAAACTTCTTGTCAGCGAACTGTGTCCTGTTATCAGTGACAACGACTTCAGGGATGCCGAATCGAGTTATTACCTGCCTCCACATAAACTTTCGACAATTGGCTGAGGATATACTGGCCAGTGGTTCAGCCTCTATCCATTTGGTGTAGTAGTGCTGAGTGAACTCTCGTGTCGGTATAGAATTTCACACAAAATGAATTCTCGTTGCAAGTATAGTTTTACACTAACAAACAATCCTCCCAATAAAAAATATTGGTTGTCACAATTACAAACCCCAATAAGAATTAACCGAAGTATTTAGACTCCGGGTCATCTCACAAGGAATTGCAATGAAGTGATCAATTATTGGCTATAAAGGATGTAACGGGGGTTTTGATTGGTGAGAGGGCAAGAAATCAAATATGCAAGAAAAGTAAATCAAGCAAGCAATTAAAGAAAGCAATTAATAAAGAGAGACATTCTTTGCAAGAATTGAGATCATAGGCTTTCTATCCTAGTCATGCAATGATTAATTCACCTTATTTAGTCAACTCCAACACATAGGGAGAATGTCAAACAAGACTAATCAATCACATCATAATAATAACAAGAATCTATCTCATTTCGTCATCTCCAACATTGGAAGAAGGTGTAAGTTATCTTCCATGAGAAAAAGTCAAGCAAGACTAGTTAATCTCAAATCAAAAATCCTAATCAACTTACTAATTGAATTAGCAAAAGATTAGCGTTATTGAAAATGATATTAACTAACAACTCTAGATCACCAATGTAAATTGGGTATTCATGACTCAAGATTGCCCAATTACTCTTCCCAAGCCAAGAATGCTCAAAATCTACTCTAACATCCAACCAAGCATTTTGTCAAACACTTGGAAGGCATAAAAAGAAATCATAATAAATGTGCAAGAATAATAAATCTACCAACTACCAATTGCCAGAAAAGTAAATTCACAACTCAAATCATCAATTAAAACAACATCAAACATAAATTTCATAAAAGAGATCCAAATCCATTAAGGGCTCATCATCATAAAAGAGAGCAAAAAGGAAAATTAACACTACAAATCATGAGAATGAAAGAGTAGAAGCATGAAATTGTAAAGAGAACAAGATGAAAATATGTAATTAAACCTAAATCTAGAAGATATTAACCTAACCTAATTCTAGAGAGAAGAGGGAGCTTCTCTCTCTAAAAACCAACCAACATAATGCTATACTACCAAACAATTGCTCCCCCTTGCCCAAGCTTGAATTCTGCATGAAATAGCATTAGAAATTAGTTGGGTTGGGCCCAAAGCGCTTCAGAAATCGCTGGGGGCGATTTCACTTTAGTGGGCCACGAGCAGCATCGGCGCGCACGCGTACATGGCGTGTGCGCGCCCCTAAACGCAAAGCAACATATGGCAAAATTTATATTATTTCGAAGCCCCGGATGTTAGCTTTCCAACAAAACTAAAACTGTATCATTTGGACCTTTGTAGCTCAAGTTATGGTCGTTTGAGTGCAAAGAGGTCAAGCTTGATAGCTTTACGGTTCCTTCATTTCTTCATGAGTTCTCCCACTTTGCATGCTTTTCTCCTCACTTCTTCCATCCAATACTTGCCTTATGAACCTGAAATCACTCAACAAACACATCGAGTTATTGAATGGAATTAAAGTGAATTAAAATCACCAATTTAAGGGCCTAAAAAGCATGTTTTCTCATTTAAGCACAAATCAAGGGAGAATTACAAAACCATGCTATTTCATTGAATAAATGTGAGAAAAGTTGATAAAATCCCCCAAATTAAGCACAAGATAAACCACAAAATTGGGATTTATCAAATCTTCCCACACTCAAACCAAGCATGTCCTCATGCTAAGAATAAAGAAGGACAAGAAAAGGGTATGAACATTTATTCAATGCAAATAAACTATATGCTCCTATCTACATGCATGCAACTAAATGCAAAATGATTCTACTACTTGGTTAAAAGTAAATCAATCTCCAAGAACATCTATGAACAAGTAGGGCAAATGTCATATGACGACTTACAAACTCCACCAATTCAAATATCAAAATGAAGTTCAAATAGACTTGCAAGAAGAAAGCTCGTAAAAGCCGGGAACAAGGAATTGAGCATCGAACCCTCACCGGACGTGTATCCGCTCTAGTCGCTCTATTGTATAGGGTCGATCCACTCAATTCTCTTCTAATCATGCTTTCCATGATTTGTTTTTCATCTAACAATCAACAATTATTCAATGCATGCATACATTCATCATGAGGACTTATTCATAGGTTGTAATGGGGCTAGGTCAAGGTAGGATGCATATGGTCAAGTGAGCTTGAAATTTGAATCTTTGATTAACCTAAGCTCTCACCAAACACATATAATAGCTATACAATTCTAATACACAACCTAGCTACCCATGATTCCCACTTTTTCACATACTCATGCATTCTCTTTAATTCACAAACCATATGGATTGATTTTTATTGAACCTTACTTTGGGGCATTTTTGTCCCCTTTTTATTTCTTTTTCTTTATATATATATATATATATTCTTCTTTTTTCTTTATTATTTTTTTCTCTAAAGTATATACAAACGTATCAATGCATATGATTTTACATATAGTGCATGAATATGTACCCAATTCCTAAAAATCTTCAACAAAAATAAAAATTACACTTTTACCTCAACCAATGTCCCAAGTTTCCCATATCCAAATGATACACACCCTCACTAGCCTAAGCCAATCAAAGATCCAAATTAAGGACATTTATTGTTTTTCGCTTAGGGTTAGTGATGTGCTAAACTTAAGAACAAAAAGGATTAAATAAGTTTAAAATTGGCTAACAATGGTTGATGAAAGGTAGACTATTTGGGTAAGTGAGATAAATAAAATGATGGCATCAATAATACAAATGCATGTATACATGGAATAATGGACATATAGAATCAAACAAATCAAAGATTACAATCATAGAAAGAGAACAATGCACACAAGAATGGAAAATAAGTGGTTATATGATGTAACCACACAATTGGACTCAAAACTCACATGCTTGTGTTCTTAGCTCAAAAACCATGTTCCAAAATAAATTCTTCAAGCAAGTTCAACACAAAATTTTTTTTTCAAATTGGTAGGGTGCCCTAAAAATAATTTCTTGGAAAAAAAATCATCACCCTAACCAAGTAGTCCTAACATAAAAAGAAGTGGTAAAATATGTACAAATTCTAACTAGCATGCAACCTATCATGCAATGCAACAACTAACTAACAAAGAAAATCAATAATTAGTGTTGAAAAAGGAAATTGTTACCCATGGAGATCGGTCGGACGACCTCCCCACACTTAGAAATTTGCACCGTCTTCGGTGCATGCAAAGAAGAGCAATGTGGACGGGTAGCTACAATTGATGAGCTCCTTTAAAAGGTTATGCGGGTGAGCTTATTTGTTGCCCCATTTAGAAGCTTTTCCATTCCTTCCCTTCTTGGTGGCCAACCTAAAAGGAAAGAAAAAGAAAGAAAATTAAGCCTCCAACAAAGATAGCAAAGCAAGTAGAACATAGGCGGGGCTAATGCCAAATGAGAGTAGGGTTCTCACTAATGGTAGCTACAACATGTGAGTGAGAAAACAATATAAGCTAAGGCATATTAACTAATACTTGATGCAAGAACAAGTTAAGGCATGAAGAGCACTCAAAAGCATCAAGTTCAAATAAGAAAAAGTGGGTCATGAAAAATAATATGAGTTCATATCAATGTGCAAGGGATAAAGTTTCATCACCCATCAGTATCAAACAAGTCAAGAAGCACCAAAATAATGCAAGAAATTCTCAACAATTGAGTAGGAAAATGCAACACCATTATTAAAAGAAGAGACTTAGAAAAAAAATTGAAAACAGGCTATAGAAACAAAATTGAAATGTAAAGAATAGAAGTATACGAATGCGATAAACAAAAGAAAATGGTAGAGGAGAGAAAAAAAACTCTTTTTTTAAACCGGCACGGACGCGTCATGCACGCTTCCGCGCTGATGCGCAGTTTGGCCAAAGGACGCGTACGCGCCAGGTGCGCGCACGCGTGGGTTGCAGGTACAGAATAGGCACAAACTGGGCATAACTCTCTGGAACATGTACCAGGAGGGTAGGTGACGCTATCGGCGGGCACGCGCACAGCGTGCGTGTGTGCGCATTGTGCAATTAGCTTCAAGGATGCGTACGCGCCAGATGCGCGCACGCGCGGGTGGTTTGTGCCTCAGGCATGGTGCTGGCGCAGTGTAAGCGCAACTCTCGGGTCAATATATGGAGGGGTGAGATTTTTCAAGCCACGCATCCGTGCACATGGCGCGCCCACGTGGATGGCCAAAAATGCTTGAGGCGCGGGTACGCGCCAGGTGCGCGCACGCGCAGGTTGATGCTCTGTTTTTCAAAATTTTTCCATGTTCTTACACCAATCCAAGCATTCCAAACCTCCAAATAGCTACCCAAACACCATAAAACCTTATTTAACATATTAGACTACCAAATAGACTCAACAAACTACTCTAAATATGAATTTAAACTAATTATACCAATATTTACAAAAGAGAAAATGGAAAGATATTACCATGGTGGGGTGTCTTCCACCTAACACTTTTGTTTATTGTCCTTAAGTTGGACTTATGGGGAGCTCCTCTTAAGGTGGCTTGTGCTTGAAGCTATCCTTGAACATCCACCAATGCTTGAATCTCCAATAAGCTCCATTCTTCAATTTTAATATCTTCAAGCTTTGATGGAGTTCTTCACAAACTATGGGCTCCCAAATTTGATTCTCCTTGTGCGATCCGGGATCCCACACTTTGTTTTGACACCCATCTTCAAATTGATCATCATGATCCCAATTGAGTGAGAAGTGATCCGAATTCTCAAGTAAACACCAAAGCATCTTCCTGGACCCTTTTAGTTGAGAACTATACCAACCATTGTACTTAGACCTTGAGTTTTCAACCATAAGGAACCTTGATTGGCATTTTCACCCACTAACCAATTCTCTCCTACTCTTGACTCCACAAAGAGCTCTAAGTTGTCCATCCGTCTCAAGCAAACCATATTCAAGTGAGAAATTAAAGCTTAGGGACAAGAATTTTACCCACTTGAATGTTGTATTGGATGGTGACTTAGGAAGGGGTGGTCCTAATGATCTTGCAAGTTTCACTCCCTTGAGCTCTTCTTTGACTACCTCCACCTCTTCACAAGCTTCTTCAATTTCAACCTCTTCCTCTTGGTAGCTCTCTTCCAATTCAATCTGTTCTTCATTGCTTACCAAGGGCATGGGAGGTTGTGCATCTTCTTCTTTGATCTCAATTTCAAGCCCAATGGGAGAGGATTCAATTGTAGATAGGAACTCCTCAATGATTGAATCCATCTCTTGATCAACCTCTTCCAATCTTTCATCACTCATACTATGCATTGGAGGTTGCGCATTATCCTCCTCAACATCATTTTCAAGTTCAATGGAAGAAAGTTCAACAACTTCCAACAAATCATCAACAACATCCCTTGGTGTGGAAGTGTTCTCAAGCTTGAAATCTACCTCTTGTTTAACTTCCTCTAACGCTTCAACCACTTCTTCTTCTTCAATAATCTCTTCCTCCTCTACTTGTTGCAAGACATGCCCCATCCTCTTGTCCTCATGTTGGGATTCCAAAATCTCCTTTTGATGGATTATTGCTTGAAGCCGATCCATTGCTTCCTTGAGACGATCCATTGGCTCTTGGATGGATGGATATGGGTGTTCTTCCATGGGGGTTGTGGTGGGAAGGAAAATTTATTATGTGGTTGAAAGTTATCATACATGGGAGGTGATTCATCTTGGTAAGGATAGTGAGGTGGTGGTTCTTGAGGGTATTGGTGGTGGAATTGGGGTGGTTCTACATATGGTTCATATGGATCATAAGGTGGTTGGTATGGTGGGTAAGGATTAGGGTCATATTGAGGTGTTTGGTGGTAGGGGGCTTGTGAGTAAGGTGGTTCAAAGTCATGTTGAGGGGGTGGTTCATAAGCATGTGGTCAGGGACAAATTTACTCAGCACCTAGTGGGGGCAACTGCCCCCAGTGAATTTGAAAAAATTAATTAGTAGTTCTCAGTAAATTGTCTAATTTGCCCCCACCATCTAATTCATTTTGACCCCACTCCCCACCCTCCAAATCCCTAACCGGCTAACCCTTCTCCTTCTCCCCTTTTTCAATTTTGTTGTTGTTCTTCTTCTTCTTCTTCCGCGGTTTTCACAGCTTCAAGCCTTCAATCCTCGTATGGTTCTGTCTTCCCATTCCTTTGGCGTCTGGATCTGGTTCTGTCTTCAGCAGTTTAGGGTGTGCGGGGTGTTGCTGGTTCTGCCGCTAGTTCTATCGCTGAGTGCTTGGGTCCTGGGTGCCGCTGGTTCTGCCATTGGGTACTGCTTATGATTTGTGTGGTTCTGCCGCTATGTACCTGCGTTCCTCTTCTCAGTCTTCTGGATTTGTACCTGCGTTCCTCTTCTGCTGCTTATGATTTAGTTAGGTCTTAGCCTCTTAGATGGTATTTGTGTTGGTTTTCTTAGTCTGTTGGTCATAATTCATATAGTTAGTTCACTTAGTTGCTTTATTCAGTTTTTGTTCTCATTTGCTGCATTGTTATTAATTTGATATAATTCATTAATTCATTCAATTTGATATAGTTCATTAATTTGTTCTGATGTGATTGAATTTATTCTAATGTAATTGTGTTCTGAATTTCTGATAGAGTTCTAATGTAATTGTTGGTTACTTTGTTAATTAACAATTGTGTTCTGTTCTGATGGAATTCTAATGGAGTTCTGATGTAATTGTGTATGTGTTCTGATGGAGTTCTAATGTATTCTTTTATGATCTTCCTTCCTTGAGTTAGATGGGTAATTGGATATAGTTGAAAGCAACAAGAAGTGCAAGAAAAACAGCAAAATATTTGTGCATGGCTTGACATTTTCCCGTAGTAGAAGAACTGTTTTGAAAATAAAGAAACACAAATCTAGGGACTTATGATATGAATGAGAAGAATGAGAGGGGTCAGGGGATTATGATATGAATGTTAGAAGGGATGATGATGTATTTATAATATGGTGAGGAAAAGGGCTAGCTTCAAATGTTTCTAATAAATTAAAGCTATATACTCTTATATTCTTATTTTAATGGATCTTTAACGAGTCAGTGATATAGGTTTCATTAATTTTATTAATTGATCAATTTTGTATTTATAATTTTATAGTGAACTTCTCAATTTGTATAGAATTGTGAATTATATAAATTATTATTATACTATATATATTTTGCCCTCACTGATAAAATTTTTTGGATCCGTCATTGCATGTGGTTGTGGTTTTTGACAATTACAATAAGGGTCACCACATCCATTAGATTGATATGCATTAGGATTAGAATTATACCCATAAGAAACCGGAGGAGGTTGTTGCCAAGAGGGGTGATCAATCCTTTGAGGCTCCCTCCACCTTTGATTGTTCCATCCTTGATGTATGTTACCATTGTAGTTCCCATTTCCTACAACATAATTTGAGCCAACCTCATAGCCAAAGTGAGGATGAGAATTCATAATAGCAAAGAGAAACAAAAACTAACAAAAATAAGCAACAAATTCCTAAGGCTAACAAAAACTAACAAAGAAGCAAAAGGCAAACATATTCACAATATTCACAATAGCCAATAATATACCACCATTGCAACTCCCCGGCAACGGCGCCATTTTGATGAGTGAACTCTCGTGTCGGTATAGAATTTCACATAAAATGAATTCTCGTTGCAAGTATAGTTCTACACCAACAAACAATCCTCCCAATCAAAAATATTGGTTGTCACAAGTACAAATCCCAATAAGAATTAACCGAAGTATTTAGACTCCGGGTCGTCTCACAAGGAATTGCAATGAAGTGATCAATTATTGGCTATAAAGGATGTAAGGGGGGTTTTGATTGGTGAGAGGGCAAGAAATCAAATATGCAAGAAAAGTAAATCAAGCAAGCAATTAAAGAAAGCAATTAATAAAGAGAGACATTCTTGGCAAGAATTGAGATCATAGGCTTTCTATCCTAGTCATGCAATGATTAATTCACCTTATTTAGTCAACTCCAACACATAGGGAGAATGTCAAACAAGACTAATCAATCATATCATAATAATAACAAGAATTTATCTCATTTCGTCATCTCCAACATTGGAAGAAGGTGTAAGTTATCTTCCATGAGAGAAAGTCAAGCAAGACTAGTTAATCTCAAATCAAAAATCCTAATCAACTTACTAATTGAATTAGCAAAAGATTAGCGTTATTGAAAATGATATTAAATAACAACTCTAGATCACCAATGTAAATTGGGTATTCATGACTCAAGATTGTCCAATTACTCTTCCCAAGCCAAGAATGCTCAAAATCTACTCTAACATCCAACCAAGTATTTTGTCAAACACTTAGAAGGCATAAAAGAAAATCATAATAAATGTGCAAGAATAATAAATCTACCAACTACCAATTGCAAGAAAAGTAAATTCACAACTCAAATCATCAATTAAAAGAACATCAAACATAAATTTCATAAAAGAGATCCAAATCCATCAAGGGTCCATCATCACAAAAGAGAGCAAAAAGGAAAATTAACACAACAAATCATGAGAATGAAAGAGTAGAAGCATGAAATTATAAAGAGAACAAGATAAAAACATGTAATTAAACCTAAATCTAGTAGATATTAACCTAACCTAATTCTAGAGCGAAGAGGGAGCTTCTCTCTCTAGAAACTAACCAACATGATGCTATACTACCAAACAATTACTCTCCCCTTGCCCAAGCTTGAATTCTGCATGAAATAGCATTAGAAATGAGTTGGGTTGAGCCCAAAGTGCTTTAGAAATCGCTGGGGGCGATTTCACTTTAGTGGGCCACGAGCAGCATCGGCGCGCACGAGTACATGGCGCGTGCGCGCCCCTAAACATGAATTAACATATGAAAAATTTTATATTATTTTGAAGCCTCGGATGTTAGCTTTTCAACGTAACTGGAACCGCCTCATTTAGGCCTCTGTAGCTCAAGTGATGGTCGTTTGAGTGCGAAGAGGTCAGACTTGACAGCTTTACGGTTCCTTCATTTCTTCATGAGTTCTCCCACTTTGTATGCTTTTCTCCTCACTTCTTCCATTCAATACTTGTCTTATGAATCTGAAATCACTCAACAAATATATCAAGACATCGAATGGAATTAAAGTGAATTAAAATAACCAATTTAAGGGCCTAAAAAGCATGTTTTCTCATTTAAGCACAAATCAAGGGAGAATTGCAAAACCATGCTATTTCATTGAATAAATGTGAGAAAAGTTGATAAAATCCCCCAAATTAAGCACAAGATAAACCACAAAATCGGGGTTTATCAAGTAGTCGATAGCAACTATGAGCTATTTGACTTGCCCCAGACCGACCGGGAAAGGTCCCAGTAGGTCGACTCCCCATTGTGCGAAAGGTCGGGAGGACGTCAATAGGCTTAGTTCGGTCGCCGGCGCTTTGTGGAAGTTGGCGTTCTCTTGGCACTTGACGCATTTCCTTACGAATTTTTTGGAGTCCATCATATTCGATGGCCAGTAATATCCAGCTCGGATGAGCTTTCTTGCTAGGGCTTTGCCCCCGATGTGGTGACCAAAGCACCCCTCGTGGACTTCTCTGAGTACGTAGTCCGTCTGGTCGGGATGCAGGCACTTCAATAAGGGCTGACTGAGTCCCTTTTTAAACAGTTGACCTTGTATGATCGCATATTTGGCTGCCTCCCTTCTCAACGCTTTGGCTGCCTTCTCGTCGTCGAGGAGTTTACCGTTTTCTAGGAAATCAGTGATGGGGTCCATCCAGGAGGGGCCTATCTTTGTCAGGTGGAGGGCAACTGTTGGTTCTTTTATCATGCCTTGAATGAGGGACCGGTTGTCGACTCCCGGTTTCGTGCTTGCTAGCTTGGATAGGAGGGATGACTGACTTCCCGAGCTCTTCGTGTGGAGAGGGGGGTGTCACCTGCAAAGACACTCCGACGCTCTATTCAGTCAAGTGTACAGGCGAAAAGTGAGAGAGTGGTATGTGACGTACCTTGAGAGAGGGGTAGGACCCTCCCCATATATACCGTGTCAGAAGCGGGCCCCACAAGGGCAGAACCCACCTTCCTCGAAGCTTCCTTATACAGCTGTAATAGAGAGCTGTCCAGGACGCGTATCCGGGTCAGTATTTGAACGCCTTGCACCCGACCGTTCGAGTCAGGTGGTTCGTGGGTCAGGTCGGCCCATGTTATATGTGGGCCAGGCCGTAACAAAATCATAAAATATATTTATTACAATTCGACAAAATAAATTTATTATTAACAAAATTTATAAAAATTTATTCATACATATTAATATCATAATCAAAAAATTAATCATACATATTATTCATCAATATATTAAAATGAGTAAAATGTCTAAAAATTACTACTCTTTTATTTTTCACTCAGTCAAATAAATTATATAATATTCTTCGCATATTCTCGATAGATCATTTTTATTACAAGCAAATAGGCTATTCTTCTTTTAAAAAAAATTATATAGTACATAATCTAAAATCTTAACTAATTAATCATCTCAATTTTATTATTAACCCTAAATACACTAAAAAAGTTATTCCACATAGTCTAATATTACAACTAATCACATAAATTTTGTTTATATCTAAACATATTAAAAAAAAAATACCTGTAGTAATGACTAGATTTTAACTAAATTAAACTTTTAAACTACACTAGTCAATACTAATATACCAAACATAAATCTTTAAGCAACACTAACCAACACTAATTAACACTAAAACTAATCATAAATAATTAAAAAAAATTAACTTATACATGTTGAATGATGTAAAAATTCAATAATGTGTTGTTTGGATTTAGTGAGATCATGTGCCATCATTTTTATTTCTCTTCCTTCAACTTCTTTCTTTTTCACAGTAGTGTTAAACCAAATG
>NC_029787.2:31132885-31133303 GCF_000816755.2 Arachis ipaensis | reverse complement strand
TGAGGGAGGGAGGGAGGGAGAGAGAGCCCACCCAAGTAACGTGCATGCTTGGCACATGTCTGAGGAGCAGGGAATTCGCCTCCACCAATTTTCTCATGCTTTTATGAAAAGCCATTCAACTCTCCCTCTAATTCCAGCAGCGCTCTCTTAGTTTTTTTTTGGTTTCCACGGTATCCTCCAAGCCAACAGGTCAAGGACTAATTCGTCGCAAATCTGAATTTTATTTAAGGGTCTACTGCTAGCCAATAGGTTGTTGCATACACAAGGCGGGATTCGAATCCCCGACACTTGCTTAAGCGGACGAGTGAGCTGACCACTCGACCAACTCAAGTTGGTTTACTAGTTTTTTCTTTTTTTTTTTTTTTTTCGTTGTGCTGACCCTCGTACTTTAAATAACGCTATCCCGTGGAGGACACCA
>NC_029787.2:31128896-31131783 GCF_000816755.2 Arachis ipaensis | reverse complement strand
AAACGATTTGTCCCCACCTATTGGGTTCGTTAAATGGAGGTAGTTTTGGCCCAAATATTTTTTTTTCTCATAAAAGTGGATTACACATACATTGGGCCATTTTAAGGGAAAACTTCTTCGGCAGTCCAATATTAAAAAAGGAATGGCATTTCAGATGTGTCTTTGTCCTTTACTGGAGATTTCAAATTCTATGTACGAAATAGATTTTAAGTTTTATTTTTGTCCTGTAGTAAGTTGTTAAATGACTATATTAGCCTCTAAAATAGCTTTCAAATTACTTAATTAGTCAGCTAAAAAACTTTGTTCTACACAGATTGTGACTTATGTACGTTGCGACTTAAAATTTATAGTTTTTGCAATTCATGCTGGTGTTCATGTTCTCTTACTACAAACTTGTCATGATCCTCCATATTCTATTTTCACCTTATTTAACGTAAAACTGCACATTCTAATTTTGTTGTTTATAGATAATGGTATAGAATAAAACTTATTAGGGATTTCTTGTTTGAAAAAGATACGGAGCTACACGGTGAATGAGCGACGAATTCAGAAGTGAACGAATGGCAACTATTCTTTATAATCAAACCCATTTCTTCTTAATCCCCAGTCATTCCAATTCATTTACCCAGAAACTTTGCAACAAAATTATAATATTGAATTATATAAAACAATTTTCCAAGACTATTTTCCATCAAAAGGAAAAGAAAATAAAAAGTGCTCAGAGGCCTATTAGAACATTTAAGCTAGACTTGCACATTACAAAAAGCTGGCTTTCAACCACTCTTGGATAAGGGCATGTTCAACCCTTGAAAACATGAGAAATGATGGCACGGTTGCATGCCTTTTGTGTACTTCCTTCGTTACATATCCACATGATTTATCTTCGATTATTCTATCTAAGCCACTTGTATATTATATATTAAATTTGAATGCTTTAAAATAGTGGTATTTCAAAATTTCAGAAAAGTATATGGGTATACCTCAAACATTTTCAATAATATATTTAGAATATCAAATTATAGCAAAGTAAATTTGGATATTTTAATTTTAAATGCAAATTTTTTGAGAGGATCCAATTCCTCTTATTAGTCTATGTATCAATCTTGGCCAACAGTGAATTATGCATTCACCCAAAGATATATGTAAGTATGTTTTACTGCTGCTTAAATTTTTCTGGACACTAATCTTTCCTTTGAAGATCTATCATTTTTTGGACCCATATGTTCCAAATAACAGCGAACGAAGAATACTTAATCGATTTCTTTTTTCTTTTTTCTTTTTTGTGCACCAATTCAAGTAAGCTAGGAATCTTTTAAACTAACACCTATAACTATCTATTATATTTCTTCTTTAGAATCTAACATATTAGGTACGGTACCAATAGGAGAATTTGATGAATTTCTAGCATAATTACACATCTTATTCTTCTTTTTATCATTTGGATATGCTGCACTCCTCATTGTACCTTTTTCATTTCCCTTAAAATATCTACCGAACAAGCTAAGAAAAATAGAATGGTAATTTTTTATTGGTATATTGAAAAATATTCTTCACAAGGTTATTGATATATACAATTCTCTTATTAGATTTCACGAGTATACAAGTGTTAATCTAATAATATACAACTCCGACAAATCGGGCATGTTGATTTCTTTTGTAACCAACGATCCATGCAATCTGAATGAAACATGTGTTTGCACTCAGGAAAAACTTGACAACTTTGCCCATCTTGAAAACTTTCCATGCAAATGGCACAATCACTACAACTTTTTTGCATGTCTTGGCTTTCATAAGTTACTAATGGAGGCAATTTCATTGAATCTCTAAGTTGTTGACCTCTTCTTTCGTCAAAATCTTCATCTACAGTTGCAAATAATATCCAAGCTTGTAAAGTACTTTGAACAAGGGCATGAAAAATGTCTAATTGGTGTGTTGGACTGGAAGAACCCAAAGTTACATGACTTCTTTCAGGTTCATGTCGGTGATGAGGCGTAGCCATTAGAACAATTCAATTTATTAGACTATCAATAAAAATCTGGTAAAGGATTCAAAAAAAAATTATGATATTGAACGATAGAAAAGATGGTGTTGTTAAACTAGGGTATATATCACACTATCAAAATGAAAATTATTAGAAGTTCTAACTATGTTGAGTTGTCTATGTGTTAAGATTTTTGGGTTAAATTAAGTGCAACCAACCCATTTACCAACTTGTACATATCCATTTTCTGTATTTACACAACACATCTAGTCTATTTTCTTTTTGCTTTCTTGTAAATCTTAAAATGACAAAAAAAAATTGTATATTTTATAGTAAATTTAGTAAATTGATCAAATGCTTTATCCATTATACTAATCCAAAACAAATTTTGTTTGTTTTTGTCGAATATTGAGAGATAAAGGATACTTACCACCAAGTTTAGGTTGTTAATTATCAAAAATAGAAAGTAGAAGAAAAATAGATAGAAATTGATAATCAATTTCGCTACAAATCAAATGTCAACTCTTTTGTTCTTTTCTTATCTTTTATTATTATTTTTATTAGTTGATTACCACTAATGTTGTGTATTCTAATCTATTTTTTTTATGTTATCATTATTATTAAAGGATATGAATCTCGACTTATCGTTCTGCCTGATAATATCCTATAAATATAATCATAAAGTGCTCAGATCATACATTGGAAAAAAAATAAAATATACAAATTGATTATATAGAGTAGAATAATTTTTCACATTAAATTCATTCATTGAAATTCTTATGCTACTAAAGTTCTGGGTGTGAGTTTATTTATATTTTTATTTTTTTAAAAAAAATTAAAAACTTATGATAGTACTAAAAAATTATACATTGTTAAAAAATAAATTTTAATTTTTATGAGTTTAAT
>NC_029787.2:31109812-31128790 GCF_000816755.2 Arachis ipaensis | reverse complement strand
GGAGACACATGAATGATTATATCTTTAATAATATTATTTATATTATTTTTTTATCAATAATAGATGTAAGTTTAGTTGTTGTAATTTTTTTTAGTGGAGTACATAAAGAGTACATAATATATAAGGTGTAATAACACAAATATTTGTTAAGTTTGTTGAAATTACAGTTGTGATAAAGAGTGAAGCAGAGAGGAGGTTGCAAAGAAGATCAATGTTGTGAGAGAAGAGTGGCAGAGAGAAGAAGTTCACAAAGTGAAAGATTTTTTGCTGAAGATAATGGAGAGTCACAAAACTTGTAATGAAGCAACAGTGTAGTTTATATACAATTAGTAATATTTTGCTAAACCACTAAGTCAACCACGGTTAGTCCTATTAGAATTCTAACTCTAGTAATTTAACTAGTCTCTAACTAACTTCTTTATTATAAATATATAAGCTGAGCTGGCACCTATATCAGCTAACATCCCCCTCAAACTAGGAGTGTTAGGACAGTGAATGTCCAACAATCCTAGTTTGGAACAGCATGAATTGAAGAGCCTCGGAGCTAGTGTTTTAGTTAATAGATCAGCTATTTGATTGCTAGAGGTCACAGGAAGCAGTTTGATGATACCCTCATGAGCTTTGTCACGAACTATATGGCAGTCCGCTTCTATGTGTTTCGTACGCTCGTGCAGAACAGGGTTGACTGCCATGGCCAAGGCAGATTGGCTATCACTATAGAGGGTGAGAGGTTCTTCATGATTAACTCCAAACACTTGCAGTAGTCGAAGTAACCAGAGGCCTTCACATGTTGCATTTGCTAAGGCTCGGTATTCGGCTTCAGATGAAGAGTTGCTTACTACTCTTCCATGAAATCAATGTTGTGCCCAAAAAGAAACAGTATCCAGCACTACAAGGTTTTTTCTTTATTTGTGGCAGTTTTTTCTCTTATTTATGGAGGTTTATAACCCTACCAAATGGTTTGTGGAGATTTCTAAAACTCCCAAAATTTGAGGTGCCACGAGGTCTTTTGTGGGAGTTTTTAAAAACCTCCACAATCTATTCAGTGGGGTTTTTGTGTACTTTCAGTGGGGGGTTTTGTATTGGACTTTTGTGGCAATTTTAAATCACTTTTGTGACGGTTTAAAACCTCCACAAATCTTGTAATTATTTATTTATTTTTAATTTCAAATCAATCATTAATCTTATCTCATTTATATATTCTCAAATTAAAAATTTATTTTTTAATATCAAAATTTAAAAACTAAATTTTTTATAACACAATTCCTCAATATAAAACATAACTCTATATATAAAAAAAATTCTCAATATCAATAGTTCCAAATATAATTGCATATGGTATTGCTACATAACTATTACTATTTTTCTTTAAAAAATAAAAAAGAAAGAACTTCAATATTTCAATATTCTAATATATCAATATTCTTCAGGTGCTGTAACACCAGAAAAACATAGCAAGAAAATGTCATGATCCAAAGAAAAAAAAGGCACAATTAGAGAAACTGAAGTTCCGACCTTCGGGCCCAATCCATAAGATGGTCAGTTGGTGGTTCAGTTGCCAATGCTAGTTCTCCCAAAGTATCCATGGTAAGATTCACCCACAAAATCTGTAAAAAGAGCAATGAATATGCAGACAAAAGGGATATCAGCTGAAACATAAATTGAGGGGCAAAGCCAGAGAGCAAAACACAGGGAGACAACAGACCTGCACTGCATTCAGTGGGAGATCACCAGAGGAAACAGCAGCAACAACATTTATAACAAGAGCTGCTACATTTACTGTAAGCTGAAACTGGATAAATTTTTGAATATTTGCATACACAGAACGTCCCCGTCTCACAACCTACAACCGCATAGATTTTGAAAGATACAAGAGTTATGCTCAAAATTTTTAGCTTGCAAAACACTATACAAAAGCAATCCAAAACGGTGCAGTTCAATTATATACAAACCTTTCATTGGTTGGCATATTGAATAACTACCTAAATACCCATCTAGTAATGCCAGAAATAAATTATCTTTTAAGATGTAAATACTATCCATAAATGATGCATCATTTATTAAGATAATTTAAGAACAAACTAGATCTCTCAAATTGAAAAGAAATAGGTCCAACCTTTACAATGGACATGGTAATTTAACAATTCTATCGAGGATGATTGAAAATAAGTACCTTAACCCCATATTTTTGGCAAAGCTCCACTGAATCTTTGACTCCAGGTCGACAACGATCCTGCATGTCAAATATGAGATTAAGAATCAGATATTTAACCAGCAGAAGCATATCTTAGAGTCAAATGCTATCATAAATTAGAGTTTATTAATGATTTCCGTGTTAAATGCAAATGCACAGAACCCACTTACAAGATATTGGTTGACATTGACAATTACAATTAAGCAAACAGGTGAAATTGGCAGCTAGGAATGAGTGTGCAAAACACAATAAATTTTATATAAACATCAATGACAATGATAGACGTGTATTCAGAGGAAATACTTGCCTTCAGACCAACAATAGCTAACAAAACAAGACTATCTTCTGTGTATCTTCAAACCTTTTCCTCATCCATGTCTACCAACTGGTCATTTGCATCAATGTACCGTGTACAGTAGGCTAGGACAATCTCAGTAGCACCTTTCCAGTGTATGTGAACTTCAGAGTCAGCCTGCAAACAGAGATAAAATTAACTTCCTTAAAATGTTCCCAAATTTCAAATCGATGAGAGTTCAATCGATATCTTCCAAATTCCATAGAATCAATGAAATTTTGTGCTCCTAATGTACCTTGAATGCATAAGGCTTACTATATACAACCTAAATTAAACCTCTATATATTTATAATTAAATTAAAGTATATATTAGCAGACAATTTTTTCTTTTACGTGATTGGCAGTATACTTAATATTCATTGTGAAATTTGAGAGATAAGATTAATTAAGTTTTCTTATTGGCATATATATAATCAATTATACAATATGAGTGGAAGTTAAGTTTAAAATGTATAATTGGCAACATTCGTATCATGGATCAGATAATAAGGTTCTAACTTCTAAACAACCACAAAGCTAATAGTTTAAAAATTTAAATTAATTAATCGTATCATTAGGCGACCTGGCATAAATAAGATATACTATTATATATCTATACAATATTGTAATTATCTTCCAAGCAATTGGAACTAGTAGATAGCTTCTCATCAAAGTTTTAACTTTACTAAAAGGTGCTAAAGGAACCGCATGAAACTTGGAAAGTTGAAGGGTTAGTGGATAGTGAAGCCTTTAATCTCTTTTGTCTGAAAGCATTTAAACAACCCAAACCTGCAGAAGAATTTTTGGATTTGTCCGAAGAAGTGATCAAGTATAGTGGTAGTCTTCTATTAGCACTTAAAGTATTGGGTTCCTATCTTAATGGTAGGCCTATTGCGGTTTCGCATAGTTCTATTGAAAAGATAAAGAAGTCTTCACATTCTGACATTATTGATGTATTGAAAATAAGCTATGATGGTTTAGATTCTATGGAAAAGGATATTTTTCTAGATATTGTTTGTTTCTTTAAAAGACGGGAGAAAGATTATGTAACAAAGATATTAGAAGGATGTGGTCATCAGGCTGTAATTGGTATTGATGCTTTGATTAATAGAGCATTGCTCATTATAAATGAATATGATCAGCATTGATGCAAAATGCAAATGAGGAACAACATACCTCCAGAATAGCATGGAACTCTTCCTTAGCTTTCACAAGCCTATCGGTATCACTTGAATCAACAACATAGATTATTGCTTGAGTATTTGGAAAGTAACACCTCCAATAAGGCCTAGAAAGAAAACCACGACAATACACCAAAAGCAAAAAGATTGGTAAAAGCAATGGAGACTACACATAAAAGAGAGTTATATTCAGTAGACTACACATAAACACTAAGTGCAGCAAGTTCAAGATAGTTTGGTCTCCTAAGATATTCCCCGTAGTATTGCAAAATAAAAATTCATAGATTTAAGAAGCATTATTAAAAATAACTAAATAGATAAATATAGTAATAACAAAATAAAAGACAAATGGCAATTAATCAAAAAAGTTTTGAGGATGAAACCAAATATTCCACTCAAAACAAATCTTTTGGAACAGGGGGTAGCACTAGAATAGGAAGCCTGCATGAAGAAGTGAACAACAGTATATAAGTAGAGATCATACTGAAAAACAGAAGAAAAATCAAGACAAAAATAAGGAACATAGCTTATCCTTCAAGAGTATGAAGATTTCTCTTTATGTAATGCCACAAGCAGAAAGCAAATATAGCAACTAGTATGATCAAGCTTACTTGTTCCGCATATAAGACATTATTCGACCCTCTTTTAGAAGGCCGTGATCTTCCAAAACAACAACAACAACATCATAACCTCGAAGAGTCAAGCTCTCATAAGCAGAAATTGTTCCAGAAATGTGCAAATAGCGGACCTAGAAAATGTGCAAGCCTTTTGCATTAACATATAAATTGAGACATATATTCATTTGAAATTGAAATTGTAACTAAAGTACCAAAATTCTGGAGCATCAAATTCACCTATATAAGTCACATTAAAGTGATCCAGAAGCATCGGGACTCGCAACTCCACCTGCAGTTTCCACCACACACATAGAAGTTATTGAAGACTGGAGAATTGTTGCTTCTCTCTGGAATCCTTTAGATTCTTTTCCACCTGCAGATCACTTCTATAATATCTATGGACATGTTTTCATGTTGAACCTACAAAGAAAGCATAAACAAGTACAGCTTAGTTGTAATGTTCATACCATTCAAATTATTAAAAAATACTTAAATATTATAATTATCACTGTAAAAATTGTGAATATTTAACTTTGTTCTGATGTGAACATTTCTTGAATATGTATTTTAACCTGATTTCTGAAAATATATAGATGTAAAAACAAAAAGAAAAAAAAGTGCTCAGCTCCAAAATTTAACTCCAGTTACCAGCTTCTGTCAAATCTGATTTGGAGAGTAAGGAACCAAAATGGAAGATACATAGATAAATAGTTCAGTAAATTAAATGCTTTGCTTTTATCTAGTAACTAACTGGAGTCAGAGAACTTTAACCACAAGAATCACTCCACACGAAAACAAATGAAAACTGAAGAAGAAAAGAAAACAGACTGAAACAATGGCTCGATTCAGAAGCTTTCAACGCAGCAACTACAGCGGCAAGAAGTCCAAGTGCAAAAGCACTCACTTTCTCAACCTCATGCTCAAACAGCAACAGCTTCTGAACGAGGTCTTCTTCCGTCACGGGAGGAGCTTGGAGGTGCTGATTGCTGAACCAAAGCCGGAATAGCTCCTCATTCGAGAATCACGTTCACCACTTCCTCTGCAAGACACAACCACTGAAGGATTTACACCTAGAGACATGCACGACCGAATTTGCCAAAAATCGAAACGAAGGGAGCAACACGCTAGGAGATCGAGGAAGAGGAACGAAGGATTTACCGTTTTTGGTAAGATCGGCGAGCGCGTGAGTGGCGCGCTTGGCGGCGGCTCGATCTAACTCCTTCCATGAGAAAGTGGAGTTGAGGATGGAAACTGCTCTTGGACCTCGGCAAGGATGGCGTCGCAGGCATCGCCGGTTACTCTCCCTCTGATCTCAGATGCTACGGCGAGCTTGATGACTGAGTGACAATGGCGAAGAGATGAATACCGTGGCGGCTAGTAGATCTAGGGTTCATTCTCAATCTTCTCCCTTTTTGAATTTTTTTGGACAAGTTTTTGGTTGGAGTTAAATTTGTTTGGGTTTACTCAGAGTAGGTTAGGGATTGGATATTGGTTTAGAAAATTGGGCTTAAAAAGTTTAATCTAACTTTAATCAATGGGAGTTTTATATTTTGCCATAAATAAAATATATTATGGAGGTTTTCTAAAACTTCCACTAAAAAACTCCTATAATCAAGTAAAAATCTTGTAGTGCAGAAACTGACCGTCGGGTGTCGGGGCATGTTACCCAATCAGCGTCTGCAAAACCTGAGAGTTTAAAATCTGTAGCAATAAGGAAGAATAGACCAGTAGAAAGAGCATTTTTTAAGTATCTCAAAATTCGCAGAGCTGCTTTGTAGTGTTCATTGGTGGGAGACTTCAAATATTGACTTAATTTTCCAACCGCAAAGGCTATGTCGAGTCTTGTATTGGTAAGGTATTGCAACTTACCAATGAGTTTTCTATACAAAGTAGGTTCAGATAGGGATTCCCCTGAAGTCTTAGAAAGGTGAATGGAATAGTCCATCGGCGTCGAAGCTGGTTTTGCCTCTAGTAACCCAAATTCCTCCAAGAGATTCGTAGTGTACTTCTTTTGATATAAGGCAAGTCCATGTTTGTTATAAGCAACCTCCATGCCTAGGAAATATTTGAGCTTTCCTAAATCCTTGATGCTGAATCTGGTATCCAGAACAGATTTGATGCTCTCAATTTCTTTAGCATCATCCCCTGCCAACACGAGATCGTCTACATAGGCTAGAATCGCAGTAAAACCTGAAGTTGTTCACTTGGTGAACAATGAATAGTCAGAATTTGATTGTGTGTATCCAGATTCTGCAAGGACTGAAACAAGCTTGGTGTTCCACTGCCGGCTCGCTTGCTTCAAACCATATAGCGACTTGTTCAGTTTACAAACCGAACCAGGAGGTGCTTGCAAACCCTGAGGAACCTTCATGTAGACCTCTTCAAGTAGATCCCCATGGAGAAAAGCAGTATTAACGTCCAATTGTTGTAGAAATCATCTCTTTAGGACAGCAATGGACAATAGAACTCTCAGAGTAGTCATGCGTACCACAGGACTAAATGTGTCGAAATAGTCAAAACCGGCTGTTTGGGTGAACCCCTTTGCAACTAATCTTGCTTTGTGTCTTTCTACAGTTCCATCGGCATTAAACTTCACCTTAAAGACCCATTTTGAACCAATAACATTCTTCCCAGGAGGTAGGGTAGTAATAGTCCATGTTCTATTATTCTCAAGAGCTCGAAGCTCGTCATTGATTGCATTTTGCTAACAATTCAGTTTCACAGCTTCATCAAAGGTTTTGGGTTCTGAGATGGCTGCTATGGCTAGTGAGAAATTTTTAAATTTCGAGGACAGCCTATTGTAAGAAACATATTTTGAAAAAGGATACTTATTGGCAGATGAAAATGCTAATGTAGCTGGAATGATGGAGCATTGGTAATCCTGTAAGTATGCAGGGGGTTTCTTAATTCTAGATGATTTCTTAGGAGCCAGATGTTGAGTCATGGAAGATGATGATGCAGTGTTTTGATGATCAAGGGATGCATTGCTATCATTAAATGATGCAGGGGTATTATGCAAATTCGGAGGGTCAGGGATGACTTCCTCGAGATGCCCATGAGATGGTGTGATGTGTAAGGGATCACCATGATGCTTGGATGCATGATACAGTTCACAATTCAAAGAATCATCATATTGATGCATATTAAAATTTTTCTTATTTGTGTCATTGTCATTAGATGAGTTCAATGCTTGACAACAATCAGGAGTAGCATTAATATGAAAGGGAAATACATTCTCATAGAATTGAACATGCCTAGATATAAACAATTCCCGTGTATATAAGTCATGCAAAACAAAACCTTTTGTGTTATGCTTATAGCCTAAGAAGACACATTTTCTTCCTCTTTTGTCAAATTTCTTTCTATAAGTGGTTAGTGTAGTGGCATAGGCTAGACACCCGAAGACCTTCAATTCCATTATACTTGGAGATTTTTCAAATAAAATCTCATAAGGGAATTTGTTCATTAGATTTGAGCTGGGTATTCTATTTATGAGATGGGCAGCGTGCCCAACTGCATATGTCCAGAAGCATTTTGGAATTGAAGAGTGAAATAATAAAGCTCTAGCCATGCCCAAGAGGTGCTGATGCTTTCTCTCAACCACCCCATTTTGTTGGGGTGTTTCCACACATGATTTTTGATGTATGATGCCATTATCATTGAAAAATTCGTGCAAGTTGAATTCAGTCCCGTTATCTGTTCTAAAATACTTTACTGTTGTGTTAAATTGGGTTTTCACATAGGCCACAAATTGTTTTATCAAGGTTTGGACTTCAGACTTGAGTTTCATAAAATAGAGCCAAGTGAACTTGCTCTTGTCATCAACGACAGTTAGAAAATATTTATGTCCAACAGTTGAAAGAGTGGCTATTGGGCCCCAAACATCAAGGTTCACTAAATCAAAAATTTTATTAGATTTTGTAGTACTGTTTACAAAAGGCAGTTTCTTTTGCTTGGCAAAGTGGCAAAAATCACATGGTTTCATATTTTCTGTATATTCTGAGAGGCTAACTCCTCTTTATTACATGCATTCTATCTATAGGAATATGTCCAAGTCTGAAATGCCATAAAGTTGTAATGTCTTTTACACTATCAGCTATATGTAATGTGGATGAGCCGCTAGTAGTGTGAGTGATGTGTCCAGCAACTGTGCTTGTGTGCTTGGGATGAGATGGTGTTAATGCAGTGCTATTTGATGACTGTGGTATTAATGCAGGAATAGTCAATGTGTATAAGCCTCCATTCTCATTAGCATGCCCAATCATCTTCCAAGTACTCCTGTCCTGTACCTCACAAGTAGTGTCAGAAATTGAAAAATGATATTTCAATTGTTTGGCAGCTTTAGAAACTGATAACAAATTGAAAGTAAAGCATGGAATGTACAACACTCCTGTAAGATACAACTTATTTGAAAATATTACTGTCCCAGCAATATTAGTAATTGTTTGATGTCCATTTGGCAGTTTAACAAGAATAGGTTTGATATGTTGGTAACTGTAAAAATTAGCTAAAGAGAATGACACATGATCGGTTGCACCACTGTCAATGACCCAAGTATGTGGTGAAAAAGTTTTAGTGAACAAAATATGTGAAATTTGAGAGCTCATTGTTAAAGTGTATGTTGGAATACCTGGTTGTAGTGAGGGATTTGGGTTGGTGATTTGATTAGGCTGTAGAGTATTGTCTTGTTGGAGAAGTGCAAGCAGTGTGTCTTTTTACTCTTGAGATAAAAGAAGATGTGATGTCTTACTGTCTCCTTTCTGAGTTGAAGTTTGCAGTGCCTCACTGGATTCTTCACTGTCCTTTCCAGATAAGGTGGTTGTACAGTTTATTGTCCTCTGCATCTGCCTCATGTGCGGAGGAGGTCCATACTTCTTGTAGCAGCTGTCCACTAAGTGTCCAGTTTTATGACAATACGAGCAGAGTTTAGGAGGTCCTCTTCCTCCTCTACCAGATCTACCTCTTCCAAAATGACCTCTACCTCCTCTGAAGCTATTTGCATTTGAGTATTGTTATTTTCCTCGTTCACTCTCAATCAAATCCGAGGAACTCATTAGGGTTCTTGCATCATTGATCTTAGGCGAGTGTAACTGCCTCTCTTGTTGGGTTAAGAGTGAAAATGCTGTGTTGACATCAGGTAAAGGCTTCATAAGCATCAATTGAGATCTGACATTGCTATATTCATCATTAAGACCTCTCAACAATCTCACCAATTGCCTCACTTTCCTGTATTTTCTTACTATTCCTAGACCACAAATGCATTCTGGACCACATAGACACTTCGGAATCGGTTGAAAGGTTTCTAATTCCTCCCAAATAGTTCTTAATTTTGTAAAATAGGCAGTCACAGAAAGGTCCCCTTGCCTAGCAGCATACATTTCTTCTTCTAATTCAGCAACCCTAAAAATATCTCCTTGGTGGTACCTATGCTCTAAGTCATTCCACATATCGCATGCATTCTCATTCCAAATCACACTTTGAGAGATTTCACTACTTAATGACAAGTTTAGCCAAGCTATCACATATGTATTACATTTTTCCCAAGCAAGAAAATTCATGTCTGATTCTTCAGGTTTGGGGAGAGATCCGTCAATAAACGACAATTTATTCTTCGACTTGAGTGCAAGTCTCATTGCTCTAGCCCAAGAATGATAATTCGAAGCATTAAGAGTCACATTCACAATTGAGATTCCAGGATTCTCACCTGGATGTAGATAATAAGGGCTGCTTGGATCCAACATCACGTTCGCATTGCTTGAGGATGAACGATCAGATCTGTTCTGGAAACTTTGAAAATTGGAAAATTGATTTAGAAGTCTTGCAAGATTCTGAATATCGCTCGAAGAGAATACGTCTTCCATGTTCGAACTTGGATTCTCCAAACTTTCCTCATTCACCATAGTTGGGCCGAATCGGGAAGCTTCAACAACAATCTCTTTCTTCTCTTGCTAACTCGGATTCTCGTCACTTTCGCAACCTCCACGCTCACCGCACCATGATAAAGAGTAAAGCAGAGAGGAGGTTGCAAAGAGGATCAATGTTGTGAGAGAAGAGTGGCAGAGAGAAGAAGTTCACAAAGTGAAAGATTTCTTGCTGAAGATAATGGAGAGTCACAAAACTTGTAATGAAGCTACAGTGTAGTTTATATACAATTAGTAATATTTTGCTAAACCACTAAGTCAACCACGGTTAGTCCTATTAGAATTTTAACTCTAGTAACTTAACTAGTCTCTAACTAACTTCTTTATTAATATCTAAGCTGAGCTGGCACCTATATCAGCTAACAAGTTGTGAATCATAGAAATTGTAAAAGACTATGAGTGAAGTATATTGTATTGACATATATAAAAAAAATATTTGATTGTATTGACAATTGAAAGGAAATATAAAACCTATTTAACTTATCATTTTAGTGTTTAAATTTATTTGTTAGACAATTTGAAAACTAATTATATTTTACCATAACAAAATATAATTATAAGAATTATTATCATATTATATATGCATTGTCCCCACTGAGGACAAAATTTTCTGGATCCGTCACTGATTATAAAACACTAAAACAGCAACACCAACACCAGTACATTATCAAAACACTAAAACAGCAACACTAGTACATTAGCAACACCATTCAACAAGGAAGTGATGACATTAAACTAAACACTAAAAATAGAGCATTCAGTAACCAAGCATTAGCATTAGCAAGGAAGTGCATTCAGTAACCAAGCATTAGCATTAGCAAGGAAGTGATTACACCAAATTAAACAGAGCATTAGCAAGGCAGTGATGACACTAAATTAAACACTAAAAACAGCAAAATCAATACATTATACAACATATCAAAAGTTCAAAACAGAGCATTCATCAACCAAACATTAGCATTAGCAAGGAAGTGATGACACTAAAAACAAATAACTCAACAAATATTTTTGAGTTATTACACCTTATAACTATGTACTCTTTATGTACTCCCACTAAAAAGAATTTACAACAAGTAAGCCTACATCTACTATTGATAAAAAAAATCTATGTAACACCCTTCCTCAAGCTAGAATGGTATAAATCTAACAATCCTAACTTAAAAACATTAGTAACAAAAAGACCCGATAGCAGAGCTTTGGTAAGAAAATCATCAAGTAATGTGGCAGTCCACTTTAATGTGTTTGGTTCTTTCATGAAAGATGGAATTAAATCAGACTTGTGCTCTTCGAAATTTGAGATTGAAGATTCGTATGAGTTGATGGAGGAGATTAGCATTGTTAGGTTGTCAAAACCACCAGTCGAGGATCTGTTTACTGATGCGTGAGCATCTTGTCTATCTTTTCCTAGTGAATTTGGATCTAAATTGTTGAATTTAATTAATTATATTTTAGCCACTATGGATGCTATTTTGAGTTTTGTACAATACTGTTTATTTTAGGTAGCATTTGGCGGAATTTGATGGAGTTTCTGCAGAGAAAGAGAAGAAGCCAAGAAGAGGACCAGCGAATACCGACGCGGACGCATGGCTCACGCGACCGCGCGGAATGGAGGAAATCACAATGACGCGATCGCGTGCCTGACGCGAACGCGTGGACTGGAATCTGCACAAATGACGCGAATGCGTGGACGACGCAGACGCGTCACATGCGCCACATGCAGAAAAAGTAGAAAAATGCTGGGGGCGATTTCTGGGCTGTTTTGACCCAGTTCTTAGCCCAGAAATCACAGATTAAAAGCTGCAGAATGGACAAATCAAGTGGTCCCACCCATCAGCTGAAGACTTGTTAATTAATTCGAATTTTAAATTCAAATATTAATTTAGGAAAAGATATTATTTTAATTTTAATTTTAGATATTTGATTTTTTAATTATTAGGATTAGTTATAAAAGGGATCCCAATAGGGTGGTTCCAGGAGAACATTCCACAACATTATTCCATACAAATTTATATTCCATATTCCATGAGCAACTAATCCTCCATTGTTAAGGTTAGGAGCTCTGTCTATTGTATGGATTAATAATATTATTTTTCTATTTTAATTCATGTTTTGATTTATATTTCAATAATTATTTTCGTTCTTTATTTTATGAATTTGGGTGGAACGGAAGTATGACCCATGTTCTATTTGAGTTCTTGTATAACTTGGAAAAGCTCTTTACTTGAACAATAGCTAGAAAACATATTATCCTGAATTTCTAATTTTTTGTATTTAATGGAATACGTGACATATAATTCCCTTATTTTTGGATAATTAGGATTCTTGTGGCATATAAGCTAGAATTTGATCATCACCCTCTAATTGGAATTAATTGACCAAGGAATTGGCTGTTGATGAATTTTAGAGGAGACTAGGAAGGTCTAAGGAATTAGGGTCTAGTCATAAATAGTTTGCCATGAATTAAATCTTGCATAATTAAAATAGTTAATAAGAAAAGTCAATTCAGAAAATAGATAACTCTGAAGCCTTAACTGCCTTCTCCATATATTATTCCCAACTTAATTACTCGTCCTTCTTTAATATTTTTGATATTGTTTAATGTCTCTTATATTGCATCTCAACACTAATTTTTGTTTGTCTAACTAAGCCTATCAAACACTAGTGTTGCTTAGTCCATCAATCCTCGTGGGATCGACCCTTACTCACGTAAGGTATTACTTGGTACGACCCGGTGCACTTGCCGGTAAGTTAGTGGATTATAAATTCCGTACCATTTACCATGTCCGCCATTTTGAGAAATCAATGAATCACAGTATGATTTAGATCTTGCGAAAGAAAGAATCTTGCGAAATATCCTCTCATCAAACTCTATTGGATGTGTTTAAAGGAAGAGGTAAGAAAGGGGAAAAGAAAAATATGGCATCATTATGCGAAGATGAATTGCTTCACATATTCTCCTATCTTCTAACAAAATCAATATGCAAGTTTCAATTTCTTTGCAAATCTCTTTGAATTTTATGAAGCCAGATTTATGATGAAATATGTACAAAATATGTCTCTAAATGATGATATTTGCATCTTCTGTTAGATATTTTATAAAACTAGTAATTTACGTACCTTCAGCCATTGCCAATAAATTCTTTGATTTAATTTGAAATCTTCAATTCTTGAATCACAAAGCCAGATGGAATCAAGGTGTGTTTGTTTGATGTTATGTCATCAAAATTGGGGACCCAAATTTTATAAAGGTTATGATGAACAGTCGTATTCTTTCCATCAAAGAACAGACCAACTGCCAATATACTGCTCCATGGTAGAAGTGGCAACAAGTGATTGTTTTGCACTCTTCCAAAATACTGCTCCATCAGCAAGCATAAAGATGTATCCTGATGTTGACTTTCTAGAATCAACACATCCCGCCAAGTCTGAGTATCCAACAATTTCCAAATTGTCGGTTCGTCTTTATGTAAGCATGAAGTCCTTGGTCCCTTGAAGATACCTTAAGACCTTTTTTGTAGCTATCCAATAGATAATTCCTGGATTACTTTGATATCTTCCTAACATGCTAACAGCAAAAGCAATGTCAGGTCTTGTACAAACCTGAGCATACATTAGGCTTCTAACGGCTAAAGCATAAGGAATATTTTGCATCTGTTTCTTTTCAAGTTCATTTTTGGGGACACTGATCTAAGTAGAATTTGTCACCTTTCACAATAGGTGCAACACTTGGTGAACAATTTTGCATTTTAAACCTTTCAAGTACTTTATTAATATAGACTTCTTGAGATAAACCTAAAATTCCTTTATGTTTATCTCTATGAATCTTTATGCCAATGACATAAGATGCATCACCCATATCTTTCATATCGAAATGTCTAGAGAGAAATTGTTTCACTTCATGTAACAATCCTAAATCATTTGTTGCAAGCAAAATATCATCTATATATAAGATGAGAAATATGATCTTGCTCCCACTAACCTTGTGATATATACATTGATAAGAAATATTCTCAATGAACCCAAATGAATAAATCACATTATGAAACTTCAAATACCATTGTCGAGAAGCCTGCTTAAGACCATACATTGCTCTCTTAAACTTGCAAACTAGCTCCTTACCAGCACTTGAGATAAACCCTTCGAGTTGTCTCATATAGACATCTTCTTCCAAATCTCCATTAAGAAAGGCCGTTTTCACATCCATTTGATGCAATTCCATGTTAAAGTGTGTTACCAATGCCATAATGATGCAGAAAGAGTCTTTGTTTGAAACAGAAGAAAAGGATTTCCTGTAGTCAACTCATTCCCTTTGAGTAAATCCTTTAGCAACAAGTCGAGCCTTGTAGCGCTCAATATTGCTTGATGAATTCTTCTTGGTCTTAAAGACCCATTTACAGCCAATGGAATTTTCCCCATCAGGCAATTCTACAAAATCCCAAACTTGGTTATCCGCCATAGAATTCATTTCATCCTTCATAGCATCTAGCCATAAATTGGAATTATGACTTTTCATTGCTTGTGAAAACGTTGTTGGGTCATTTTCATCACAAACATCATAGTTAGACTCAGCACTACATAGTCACTAGAAATCGCAAGCTTTATTATTCTTGTTGATCTTCTTAATGTTGCATCATCAACCTCTTGTAAAGGTAGTGGCACAACAGGTTCTCCCTCTTCTTGAAGTTGCTCTTGAGTAATATGTTCTTGAACAACATTTTCATTATGAAGAGTTTGATCCTCTACCATATGATCTATTTAAACATTATCTTCATGATGTGGAACATCAGTAATAGGTTGTTCTACATTGATCCCATCTATATGGGCATTGTATTGAACAATCACTCTTGTACATGGAGAGGTTTGACAAACATTATCATTCTCAACAACTTTAAGAGGATGATTTCTCCCACTTTCCACATCATGCTCTAAAAACCTTGCATTTCTAGATTCAACTATTTTACTTGAATGAGAGGGACAATAAAATTTGTAACCCTTAGATTTTTCTGCATAGCCGATAAAATAGGCACTTATCGTCCTTGGGTCCAACTTTCTTTCTTGTGGATTATAAATCCGAACTTCAGTAGAACAACCTCAAATCCGTATACTAGGTTTCCAACCTTTTCATAGCTCAAATGGCGTTTTAGAAACTGCCTTTGTTGAAATTCTATTTAATATATACGCGGCTGTCTTAAGGGCTTCACTCCATAAGGATAAAGGACGATTGGAGTTGCTAAGCATACTCCTCACCATATCTAGCAAAGTCCTATTTCTTCTTTCACCTACACCATTTTGATCTGGTGTGCCAGGCATGGTGTATTGTGTCACAATACCATGTTCATGAAAGTATTTTGCGAATGGACCAGGTGCTTGTCCACTCTATCTGATCTCACGATCTTAATTTGCTTTCTGCATTGTTTCTCTACTTCAGCTTTATAAATTTTAAAAGCGTCAAATCCCTCATATTTATTATGAAGCATATAGAGATACATATATTGTGAATAATCATCAATAAAGAAGATGAAGTATTTCTGACCACTTAAGGACATATCAGGACAACATATGTCAGTGTGGATTATTTCTAATATGTCAGAACTCCTCTTAGCACCCTTTTGAGACTTTTTGGTTTGCTTCCCTTTAACGCAATTCACATAAGTATCAAAATCAGTAAAGTCTAGAGGTTCAAGAACCCCATCATTTACTAATTTCTTAATTTTCTCAATAGAGATGTGTCCCAACCTTCGGTGCCATAACATGGAGGATTTTTTATTCATAATATTACCATGCATAACCATAAAACCAGATGGAACATCATTAGCTAAATGGACTTTAAATAAATTACCAATTAAAGTACCATGTCCAAAAATATTAGAATTTTTAATAATGTCAACAGAATCACCATAAAATTTATACATAATCCTTGTTTTACAAGTTTAGATAAAGAAATCAAATTTTTAGAAAAATCTGGAATATAAAATTTTTTTCTAAATCTAAAATACAACCAGTACTTAATACAAGTTTAAATGTTCTAACAGCTTCCACATGTGAACGCATCCGATTGCCCATATAAATGCTCAGTTCACTTTTTATTGATTTCCTTTTCCTTAAGAAACCCTGCATGGTATTTGAAATATGAATTTCAGCACCAGAATCAATCCACCAAGTGTCATGACATATTTCAACAAAATTAGATTCAAAACACACCGAAGGAATAAGATCACAAAGATTAGTACCTTTCTTTTCAAGCCAAACTTTAAATTTTGGGCACTCCTTCTTCATGTGTCCTTTCTTTTTACAAAAGAAACACCATGCACCTTCTTTCTTCATAGGATGGGATGCAATACCCTTTCCTTTCTTCTTATGAGCTTGTTTTTTACCACCCTCATTTGTCACTAATAGTGCACTTTCACCAAATTCCTGAATTAGCCTTCCTTCCTCTTGCACACACATCACCAGTAATTCGTTAATGGACCATTTTTCTTTATGTGTGTTATAAGAAATCTTAAATGGTTCGTACTAGACAGAAAAAGAATTCAGAATAAGATGTACCATAAATGAGTCTGAGATCTCAAGCTATAAAGCTTTCAGTTGTGCTGTAATGTCTCTCAACCTCATGATGTGTTCACGCACACCTCTTATGCCGGTAAGCCTCATGGATAACAATTGTGCCATTAGGGTGCTTGCAAGTGCCTTACTAGAAAACTCAAACTGTTCATCAATAGCCTTCATGTAAGCATTGACATTCCTGTAATCAGGAATTGAACCTCAAATACTAGCTGAGATACGAGACTTAATGAACATCATACTTAAACGGTTGGATTTTTTTCACCGTTCGTATAATGCTACCTCGGCTTGAGAACTAGCATCAGTAGGTACCGGAGTCTCTTCCCTACGAAGAGCATAGTCAAGGTCTGCACACCCTAAGTGAAAGAGAATCTTATCTTTCCATTCTTTATAGTTGTCACCAATTAACAAATGAACTTTTTTTTGAAAGAAATAGCTCAACACACAAAGTAGAGCAAGAGTAGTGACAAAAGTACACAAGAAAATAAAAGCGTAAATATCATTCTGTCATCTCCGGCATTGCTATCAACAACAAAAGGGATCAGCACCTAACCACTCAAAGAAGCTTTGGAATGATAAAGTTATAATCTCCTGAGCTCCTTTTTCTTTTTTCTCAAAAATCCTTCGGTTTCGTTCCAACCAAATGAACTTCAGATACAGTTTCAGATATCATTACTGTTGCAAATAATAAATCATGCTAACATTACTAAACTTTAAATAGACACATCAAAATCCATAACATATGGTAATACATGCCAATGCAAGTCATATCAAAATAAATATGAATCATAGCGTCATTAAAATCTACCTGTGGGCAAAGATTTTAACACACATAATATTCACTATATTAACTAAAGTATTGAAACGAAAAAATAAAATACTACTTCTTAATACTTGTAGACTAATTAAGAAGTAAAAATATTTTCTATTTTAATCGAATTATATGTGAATAACATAATAAATTCATGTGGATAAGTTTATTATATAATTCACAACAATTACAAATATATCATATTAATATTTATGCGATTTTTTTAAATATAATTATTATCAAGGATGCTGTGGCTACTCCTCAATAAATCATATATTAATCACAATATGATATGTAGTGGAAGAATTTATACTGCATGCAAATATAATCATTAAATAAATAAATTCAATAACATAAATGATATTAAAATGAAGATGATCTAGTGGATAATCATTTTGCCAATATTTAGAAGATCCAAGTTCAAACCTCACTCCTACCAAAATTTGAATTTTTTTTATGCCATTATGAAGAATAACTACGACACAAATTCGGAGAATTCCTTCTTACTTCTTATGGTGCGTCAATTTCAATTTCAATGGTTTTTTCTTACTTATTCCGAAATTCATACTATACATTTTTCTTACAAAACAATTTATCAAGATAATGCATAGTAATTAAATTTTGAAATAGCAAGGCAGAGACAATTTTACTCTGATACCACATGTTAGATATTTTATAAAACCAATAATTTACGTACCTCCAGCCATTGCTAATAAATTCTTCGATTTAATTTGGAATTTTCAATTCTTGAATCACAAAGTCAGATGGAATGTTTGTTTGTTGTTACGTCATCAGAATTGAGAACCCAAATTTTATAAAGTTTATGATCAATAGTCGTGTTCTTTTCATCAAAGAACAAACCAACTACCAATATAATTAATGAATAATTACAACACCACTCAAACTAATTTCTATATTAATAAATTGGACTACAATTAGAATAAAAATTTCTAAACATCTTCATTCAACCGGCAATATTATTCAAGTTGTTCAAGCTGTGATGTTGATGGTTTGATGAACTAAAAGGAATTAAGAGATGAAGAAAAATAAGTTCTTCTAATTTTGAAAAGAAATAAGCCTACATCTACTATTAATAAAAAATAATCTAAATAACAAATAATATGGTCTTTCATGTAAGAGCCTCTTTTGGATTTGTATGAAAATTTTTACATAGACATTTTTTATGTGAGTTATACTGATTTTTTTTATTTGTTTGAAGATAACAAAGATCTCTTTCTCAGTATTTCAGTCATAAAGAAACATGTAAATGACTATATTTTTAATAATGAATAATAATAACATAAATCAAACAAAATTATATATTAAAAATAAGTTAATTAAATATATATATATATTTAA
>NC_029787.2:31100615-31109681 GCF_000816755.2 Arachis ipaensis | reverse complement strand
TATAGATGATGTAATTGTTTAATGAATTTTTATTACAAAAATAGTTTTTTTAATAAAAATAATATTTTTATGGATAATTAGGTTCAAAAGGACTTGACCAGCAAGGGAGTAAGGTTGTGGATAACATGGATTCAACACTTAGATTTCTAACTTCAATAACTCCTAAAATAAATGGACCCTTAATAGTAAAGGAAACGTTTTAGGTACTCCAGTATACTTTATTGGAGTACTGATATGCCATGTACTTTTAGGTTCTCAGTTATATTATTGTCTTGTAGTGAAGCGTTAAAAGACTTTATTAACCTCTAAAAGTGATTTAAAATTACTCAAATGGTCAGCTAAAAATTCTTCACAGCTTGCTTCTTTTATTTAAATGTTTGCAGCTTAAATAGCAAGATGGCAAAAAGCCTTATTGGCTTATAATGTTGCCTGAGTTGGAAGAATAAGATCGTTAACCATGTTGGTGAGAGCTAAATCTCCTCGCCTCTCCTCTGTTGTCTGCCCTTGATACAGCGGATTCGACAAAAGTTGTTCTGATCCACTGCTACAGCCGTTTGGGGTTCTTGGCCTTCTCCTTCATATCTGAGTGGTTGTTCTACAATTGGGATTTTTTTTCAGCAGTTGCGAGAAAAGTGGAAAGCGCGATTCAGCAGATGGTAATGTACGGGTTGCATAAATTTGCGCCATTGAAGGGCTTGTCGAAAGGCATGTTCCTTATTTTTGGCAATAAATTTTGTAGCAAGTGAATTTTTTAGGGCTAGATTTAAGGTGTTGGAGCTTACCTAGGGAGATTAAATGTGTTGGCAATGTTATGTCGGATTATTGACATGGTGTGTACCCGAAAAAATTGGGTATGATCCTTTTAGATACATTAGTTGAGTCATGTTAAAGGATTATACTGGTGTGTAGTAGATGGTGGACTTTGGTATGTAGTTAGAGTTATGGTCTGTAGAGAAATAATGGTAGGAGTTTCTTAGTTAGTCAGCAAATAAATGTAATTTTCTTAATTATTTACAATTATTTTTTTTTTTATAAACTTAATTGAAGAGTTAGTTTATTTGTTTATTCAGCACATAACCTTTTATTAATTGCTAGGCTGAGAAGGTTAAGAATAGCTGCATGTGATTTTAATGGCATCAAGTTATTTACTATCCATCCGGTCACCACTTTAAAAGAGAAAGTGTTAGTTTTTTTCTCTCTAAATTTCAATTCCAATTGGTTGGTTAATGTGCTTTATCGGTCTTCTGGTCTATTTGTTAATGGAAAATAGAATTGTCTTGTTTTACATTTGTTATGGATTTGGCTACATCTCTATTTCTGAAGCCTTCATGCCAGTCTAGTTTTTTAAACTTACAAGATATTTTGGTTTCACAATCACTATCAGTGAAGTTGAAGCACTTTTTGACCTATTTAAGTGCATAAGCGATTGGGTTGTTCATAAAGGACTAATAAGCAATGAGAATATAGCAAATTTGTTTTCCTCCTAGTGTCAAACGTAGTTGTATTTATGACATTTATTTTGTCATCTTCATTTTATTAAGATATATTAGGTGTGCTTTTTTATTTGTTGATATGAATGATCAAGGTGGGGTAGATGTTTGTATAGGGTGGGTTTTCCCGATGATGATGTAGTGAGGGTAAATTATTCCTGGAAGCATTGAAATTGGAGTAAAAGCTCACCGTTTCCTATGTTAACATGTTACAATAAGTTGCTTTGTTAACAATGTTGCATCAATTGGGCAAGTTGTGACGGCGAGACTGGATATTATTGTTGGCTATGCAATTGTTGAACTTCTGAGGAACCACAAGTGAGGGGATCCTCTAGAAGAAGCAGCTACTGCCTATTAGGAAACAGATGAACAACATAAATCACACGCCGATATCGACATCAACCAATCATGAATCGACGATGCCAGACCCAGAAGACGGGCTTTTGAATGAGGTATATGATAGGGGAGAAATTGCAGATTCTGATTATATTAATTTTTTGTCATTCTGAAGATGAATAGTATAAGTTAATGTAAAAGTGGGTGATCGTACCATTGTTAATTGCTGCAGGAGACACTTTTTGACATGAGCATCTTAGGGGACGAACCAGGATTTCCGAATATGACGCAGACAGACATAGAGCCTCAAGCTGCTCAGGTACCAAGTCATGTTAGCGTTGAAGATGTGCTGAAGATGGAGTTCTTCACCCCTAGGGAAGCAAGAGAATTCTACACGAGTTATAGTAGGCTAAAAGGTTTTGCAATAAGGAGTAAGAGGGTAAAAAATGCCAAAGGAGAGATTGTTAGTTACACTTTTGTTTGCAACAGACAAGGGTTTAGGCACAAGAAGTGGTTAGATAAGCTGGATAGGAAAAGAGAGCACAAGCCTATAACGCGATGCGGGTGTGTAGCAGAGATGAGGATAAAAAAGAATCATAGTAATGGAAAATGGTTTGTTTCACAGTTTGTGGATGATCATAACCGCACCCTACTCTCTGAAAGGTTTATTGGATATCTGCCTTCACACAGGAATATGTCTGATGTAGAAATTGCTCAAATGAATAGCATGAGGGAAGTTGGGATAAGCATTCCAAAGATATACCAGTCATTTGCGATGCAGGTTGGCGGCTTTAACTTAGTAAGATTTACTAAGCAAGATATGCACAAGGAGGTTCAAAAGCAACGTGCTTTGCAGAACGGAGATATAAATGCCGCACTGCGTTTTTTTGAAGGTGCTGCCAGAAACGATGAGAAACTGTTTTAGAGGTATGAGGTAGCGGCTGGTTCTCGTTTGTGTGACATTATATGGAGTGATGGTCGAAGCCAGGAAGATTATGAGGCGTTCGGTGATGTCCTTGCCTTTGATACGACCTATGGGAGGAACAAGTATAACCTTCCTATCATTGTTTTGTCCGGGGTTAATCACCATAATCAAACATGCGTGTTTGCAGCAGCAATGGTTTAATGTGAGTCACAAGATTCGTACAAATGGGTGTTGAGACAGTTTTTGGAATGCATGCAGGGAAAGGCCCCGAAGGCAGTCATAACTGATGGGATCCTTCTATGAGGCTAGCTATTATGCATGTATTTCCAGATGCTCATCACAGACTTTGCACGTGGCATCTACTAAGAAATGCCACTGCTCATGTCTCACAACCACGTTTCCCCTAATTATTCAAACAGTGCATGCTGGCTGACATAGAGGTTGATGAATTTGAAATGTAGTGGGAGGCGATGGTTGATGAGTGTGGTGTTTGAGAGGTTGAATGGGTGATGGACCTCTATAGAAAGAAGTTGTCATGGGCCACCGCATACATACGGGGCAGATTCTTTGCAAGTTTAAGGACAACCTCTCTGTGCGAGTTGTTGCATGCTAAGTTGGGTGGGTTTGTGGAGAGTAGATATAGGATATTGGACTTTGTTACAAACTTTCAAAGATGTGTTGATTTCCTTAGAAACAAGGAGGAGGAGCTTGACTTTCGTTCCTTTTATGGTACCCCGATGCTTCAAACACAGTTCCCAGAGATTGAGAGGTCGGCGGCAACCCTGTATACTTGGGAACTTTTTTATAGGTTTTGAGAGTCCCTAAAGCGGGCCGTAAGATTTTACATTGCCGACCGCCAGGATTATGAAAATGGATGTTGCTATGTGATACAGAAGTATCGCCGACCGGAGTCAACCTGGGAAGTCTTGCACCAGCCGCAAAATGGAACCTTTCAATGTAATTGCCGCAGGATGGAGTCATATGGGATCCCTTGTGTTCATATAATTGTAGTTCTGGTTGGTAATGATATCAGTTCTTTGCTAGAGACTCTGGTCTTGAAGAGGTGGTGCAAAAATGCCAAGAACCATGTGACTTCCGTTAGACAAGTTACTAAAACGGGTGATGCTGCATCCCGGTACCGTAGCAGACTTGGTGCATTTCTTGACCAATGTAAGCATTTTGCCAAGCTGGCTTGTCTAAGGGACGAGGACTACAAGGTCTTCAGTGAAAAAATGGCACGGGATGCTATCATGTTGGAGGTCAAGAATGGGTTGCGTGTGGCCCCAGATGTGAATCCACACCTTAACGGTGAAGGGGTGGTGGGATACATGATTCGGCCCGCGTCCGGACAAAAGGCACCGGCAGAGGAAACATTTCTCAGGTATCAAAGGGCCCAAAGAAGAGAAAATGCAGCGCCTGCAAGAAACTGGGTCATCGCAGAACTCGTTGCCCCAGTGCGCCTATATTTCCAAGCTAATAGTTTTCTGGGTACACTATATTTACAAAATTTCTGAAACCCCAAAACACTTAAGGGTCATTACCAACATACTAAAACATAATTTCCACTTGAGTCCTTCACACCTCTTCGTATGCATCACGTGGAGCAAATTTCTATCACACTGACTCCAGCCTACTGTTGCAGCAGCGCATTAAATGCTACGATTTGCCCCTTCAGGAGGGGCTTGGTGAATGTCATTCCTTCACCAAATGGAGTGATACAATGACGTGCTGAGGTTTTCTTTGGGAATTACTAACTGTCAACCATTCATCATTGCCACTGCCACGGGTGGTATACAGCTGACAAGTGAGTCTAGCCTACGACACGATGGTGACGGTAGTAATCCAAGTGCATTAATTAATTGTGCTCTCCCACTCAAGCTACTAACCAAGCTCTTTATGCATCAAACTTGGGCGAACTTGAAGAAACACTTCAGTTCCATACTAAAATCATGAGCATCTCACTAACCATCATTTAAATTACTCTGAAAGGGTCACCATTGATTAATGATTACTATATGGAACTTGCGGGCTTTTTGTTTATTTTTTATAATCTACTTTCACTTCATTTAGAGTTTAATATTTGTTAAAATTCGTGAATTGAAATTTAGATTATTTTGTATAAAATAAATGAGTTGATATGTAACATTGAGGAGCGAAATATTTCCTTTTTTTTAATTATTTATTATACTTGAATTGAATTTTTCCTACTTGACACTTTTAGAAATTAGTTTTAAAGGCATATAATTTAATTTCATAGTAAAATAAGATAATATGAAAAATATATGTACTTTTTACAAGTATTTTGAACAACACAAAATAAAGAAATAAAAGCCAGATAATCAACAAAATTAGTGGCATAGCAGTCAGAGATATGAAAATACCAATAAATGCATAATCAATCAAAGAAATAGACAAAATTTAAATATGATAAAACAAGTAACGCTATTTTTCTCGGGGCAAATAAGGAGAAATTTTTTCCTGAAAATAGACCTCATGCACGCTATATTACAAAAGTATGGAATAACATATTAAGTAAGTAGGTTTACAAATATTACGAATGATTTTTATTCTTTTATGTGTTAATCTTGTCTTGTTATGTAATTTAATTTTATAAAATAAAAATATTATTTTTTTCGTTCTACGTTCTATAATTTTATTTCATAGTAAAATAAGATAATATGAAAATTATATGTAATTTTAACAAGTATTTTGAACAACACAAAATAAAGAATTAAAAGCCTAGTAATCAATAAAATTAGTGCCATACCAGTCAGAGATATAAAAATACTAATAAATGCATAATCAATCAAAGAAATAGACAAAATTTAAATATGATAAAACAAGTAACGCTATTTTTCTCGAGACAAATAAGGAAAAAATTATTGCTGAAAATAGACCTGCACACTATATTACAGAAGTATGGAATAACATATTAAGTAATTAACTTTAAGAATATTACGAATGATTTTTATTATTTTTTGTGTTAATGTTGTCTTGTTATGTAATTTAGTTTTATTAAAAAAAAATTTTTTTGTTCTATCCAACAAAATTTAGAAGTATTTTTTATATATACCTTTTAAAAAAAATTGTACATATTAAATATCTTTTTATTATAGAAATCTAATAAATTAACACATTAAAATAGTATTTTCTAAAATGTCAATTCAAACTAAGTCTATAATAATTCTTATTAACAATAAATTCTGTGCGACATACCCATAATTTACATAAATGAGATGTGTCATTTATTTCAACTAATTGATTCGATTTAGTTATTTTTTTTTAACAACAAATTCATTTACATATATTATATCCAATTGTGTTATCCTATAGTATCTAAGCATGAAACTTAGTAGTTGACACAATTAGGACATCATAAATTATTTTAATTTTAGCAACTCCAACGTCTATAATGAATCAGGCATATTAGACATGCATTTGGATTATTACTTACAAATAAGACTATTTATTTAATTGATTTAACAGAACTCAAATTTGATAAAAAGTCAATTAGTGTTAAAGTTATTTATGTTTTATAAACGGTATAAAAATAAATTATAATGAAATGAATGTTGTTCGAATTACAATATTTACAATTATATTAAAATTTATTACTAAAAAAGGACATAAATTTATATCATTCAAAACTATGCTATTCTAACACTCTTTGATTACAAGTTCTTTTGAAAAGAATTTAAATTTATTTGTTGAAATTTAGTATTCTTTAAGTTATAATTTTTTAGTACTCTTTTTTAGTACTCTTTATGTATTTAAATATATTTTTCGTAATAAATTTTAAATTAAAAAAATAACATTTTATAAAAACATAGATATTAATAATAGAAGATTAAAACATTTATATAAATAAGAAACATTAAAAAATATATCTAAATAAGTCCAGTAATACACGAGTGAATATTGAAAAAATAAAAACTCTAATTTATTATTTATGGTGAATGAGAGTTTAAATCTGACCCTAATCTACGCATTTAAAGAAAAATAGTCAACGAGACAAAAACAAAAAACTATGCCGTTCAAAAAAATTAACTGTGTTCTATATTCTTTTAACGCATTTGTCAAAAACGTCCTGATTCTACTTTTTCCAAACAATTTCACTCATCATTCAACTAACTTTTTTTAAAACCTCAACAAATAACTTTAAATTAAATAAAAATCTAAATTCACTCAACTCTAGAATCTTTCGTGTGAAAGTCTCTTCACATCATGGCGTGACCCTCAATAAACTTATCCTTCAGAAGCATCATCACATCTCTCACACACTCACCCAAACAACAACAAAGCACTCCATGCCCTTGTTCATTTAGACCAATCTCCTCCTAAACAACATCAGAACAACCAATCTGCTCGGGACCTAGACCGTAAATCACCTTGCCGAACCGCCAACAATCATGGAGGATGAATTGAGAAAATTCACCTACTTCGTCGTCACCAAAGGATGGAACACCGGACTCTTCACTTCCTTCGACAAGGCCAGTGCTCAGGTCGTGGACTATTCAAACAGCGAATACCAGGCCTTCAACTGTCAGGCCCTAGCCGTTGGTTCCTACAAGGCGCGATTAAAGGCAATCGAGAAAGAGAAGGAGGCGCTTGATGAGATGACGCAGCAAATGGGCCAACCGGATGAGTCGCCCCTAAAAAGCCCTCCGACCTTCGTCACGAAAAATGGCCGTTGGGCCCGTCTTTGTCGGTGTAAGTCTTTCTTCAACTCAATACATACCAGTCTGCTGAATTAACACCCTTTGCTAAGACATGCCTAACGGCTAAATTTTCAACTTTCACGTAGGGATTAACTGCATCCCATCTAACGAGGTTGCCTCCGGTGCCTATGCCGTCAACCTCAGCATGGAAGAATTGCTGCACAAGGTTTGCTACGGCGCCTCCTTGCCATCTCCTTCCTACTTCCGTACTGAGCTGGGTGTCCATGACACAGGAGTCGTGTATGCTTTCTCGGTCGTTCTCCCTAGGAACCCGTTGGGAGCCGATGTCCACGCCAAGGGAAGGTACAGCCCTCTCGAGATGGATGCTAAGGAAGATGCTGCTTACTACATGTTTCAAAAGGTATTCCACACCACGGATCAAGAAATACGGGACTTCAACTACTTGAAAGCAAAGATGCTAGACCGTCGTTCTCCGTTGGAAGGTACAGCCCTCTCGAGACGGATGCTAAGGAAGATGCTGCTTACAACATGCTTCAAAAGGTCCTCCACACCACGGATCAAGAAATACGGGACTTCAACTACTTGAAAGCAAAGATGCTAGAGAGGGCCAACAATGCACTTTCTGCAGAGGTTCAACGCCTTGAGGAGAAGTGTCGTCTCCACTGCTACGACAGCAGTCTGGACAATGTATCGCCATATTACTCTTCCCCTCCTTTATCTAATTCAGCTGCATTGTACAGAACAATCGTGACATCATTAGGAAGCCTTTTAATTAGTTCTGTTACAGAAAATATATTTCTATATTGCATACTCATGTCACTAATTGTTATGCTAAGCTTCCATGATCAATCCAACTTGTGTAATCCACTTTATTATGAATAAATTCTATTATGATCCAAACACTAATTTGCTCAACACTCAAAATCAAGTTATAAAAATTTCACCCCATATGATACACCAATAATGACCCACGCCGAAGTTCATGTCTCAAAACGCCACACAACCACAAACTTTTATTTACAATTCCCACTTTCAATACCTTCTGTTTTCGGCTATCACCTGTAATTTCGACCACTAAATGTCGTGTTCTCTTTTACTATAATTTTACAACTATTTTTATTATGAAATTGGCACAACCCCACACCATGAATAAAAAACTGAGGTAAAAAATTAACACAAAAACGTCTATTCATTAATTTGAAAAATATTACTTTGCATTTTCTCAAAGTACCTTAAAGTTCAATTAACAACGAAAAAGTCACAACAGGAATTCAAAAAGAACCAATTTGTGTCAAACTTTTTCTTTTTTCGGAAACAATTACTAAAAAGACTGTTAACAAGATTTAATTATTAAAAAGGATGTTTTTTTTTTTACCAAAGATATGAGACTCAAACCCGCAACCTCTTAATTGAATATGGGAAGACTATGCCATTTGAGCTATTACTCATTGGCATTAAAAAGGATGTTTAATACTAAAATTATTAACGAGTAAATCTTTTTATAGTATTATAATATTTAAGAAAAAGGACCAACTCTTTTTATTATGAGACAAATATATCTTTAATTATTTTTTTATTATTTTTATTTTCTTTCTTTCTTCTAAAATTTTAATAATTTTAAATAATTATCTATTTC
>NC_029787.2:31093239-31099881 GCF_000816755.2 Arachis ipaensis | reverse complement strand
TCGTTTTTAATAATTTTAATATTAAAGATCTTTTTTAATAATTAAATCTCCCCAACGGTCTTTTAGAGTAATTTTTTCTAAATTAATTAACTAATTAATTCCAAGTGAATATTCATACATATCTATATAGCGTTGAGAATCAAACAGCAGCATATATTAAAGATTATAAAAAATAAATAAAAAAATAGTTAAGAATATATTTATCTTTTTATAAAAAATTTGTTTTTTTTTAAATATTACAAAAAAAATTTGTGTTTATTAATAATTTTGATATTAATTAAATCTCCTTTTTAACAATTAAATCATTTTAATGGTCTTTTTGAAAAAAAAATTTGGTCATACATCAAACTTTATTTAAATATATTGACCCACAATAACGGAAATAACACTCTAGTTGAGTTTTTCTATATGTACTTACTCTTCTTTTAATTAGCGTTTTAAATAAATTGTCAGTTCACCTCATCAACTACACAAAATAAATTATAACCACCCAAGCCAAACTGAATCATTTAAAAGGCCATACACACTTTAATCCAAAACTTGGATGAACTAAATTTCATTCATGGACATAACTTTTGTTTTTCGTTTTCATTCAATCAAAAAAAATTCTTTTTCCCATACCCATGGACATAATTAATTAGTCAATTTCCCATGATTTCAACCCAAAACTATACACATGGCCCATTACATCGACTTGGCTTCCCCTCTCTTCATTCAACTCCGCTCAAAGTCATTGTGTTTGTGCTGTGTTCCCGTCTTTTTCCAATGTTACCTACAATGGGTATTTTCACATACTTTACTCCGCAACGTTCTAGCCGGTGAAAAGTGCAACATACATCTTCATACCTTAATATTCACAACAATCACCTTACCTAAGATCTAAACCATTCAAATATTTAACAATAAATCCGAATGCTGAAAAAAATTGGAGAACTAAAATGCCATTAAAGGTAACAAGCGTACCTGAAACGTTTATATCAAACTTCCTAATATAAATGACTGACTCAAGAAAAGTGTCCCATTAACACAATGTCTCATCAACAAGGTCATTAAAACAATATTGTTGTATAATTTTGCTAGGTACTCAATGGAAATTATAAACTATAAATTTTAAATAATTAATAAATAAATAATTAATAAATTAATTATTATTTAAAAAANNACCGGTTCCTTTTCTTTATATTTTTCTGAAACTCTCTTTATTTTTTTTGTTTTCGTTGCAGAGACTTTTCTCATTCACTATATCCCTTTTCTATTTCACACAGACTAGCATTCATCAACCTATTTTTTATTACTTCTTCAAAGCTTGGAGAGTACATAGGACCAAAAAAAGAATTAACTCAAATTAAACTCACAAATGGACTTGTATTAATAATTTGAAGATCTTTCAAGCAAATTTCAAAATTTTATAAGAAATTATTTTTTTCATGATTTTGAAATATAAATTACAATGAAATTTAATCTATTCAAAAAAGAGAGACTACAAACTTCTATTTTATTATGGTTCGGCATAATTTTTTTTATCTATATTTAAAATTTTTTCACCAAAGTAATAGAGATTTTTCATGATATATCAAGTTTTAGTAGGTGCTTGATAAACTCATACAACAATGAACACTCGATTGAATCTTTTAAATACCATATATCACCTTATGTAACAAGCCTCAATTTTAGAGACTCTAGTTCTACGAAAATTTTTAAGCAATTTTAATTTAACTTTAAAACGGTAAAAAAAAGTTATAATTTTTTTTACAAAATAATATATGAAGGACCATAATCTTAATTTCTAAAAAGAGTGTGATTATAAATAAAATTTTATGAATAAATGTAAATTTATCTCTCAAATTATGATCACCATTAAAACTCTCAAGAATTGGAATCAAATTTGATAGAATAAATTTATGTCAATCAATCAATATATCTCTTTGAATCAAGACTTTAAATACTTTAGTTTCTAGAGTCCTAAATTCTTATAGATGTTAGGAATGATTGAGGTATGATTTAAGAAGTCAGAAAAGGTAATTCACATAATTAAACCAACATTCATCTAATATTACGCATATCACTCAAAATAAAAATATAACATAAATTACCTTAATTAGATCTCTATGCAAATCGAAACGGATAGAGTAGATTTAGGTCTCTACACAAATCAAAATAGAGTTGTTCGATTTATATGTGATCCTAGTAAATCTAATGAAACTGTTTCGATTTATATATGCATGCAACGTATCCTAGTAAATTTAATTAGACCGTTTCGATTTATTCTTCGCAATATATCCTAGTAAATCTATGTCCACCATTTCGATTTACACCCGGTTTCGTACCCATTTTAATTCGAATGAGCCTAATTAGATTTACTATGAGGATCCTATACATAGAGTTCGAATTGGAGTCATTCGAGCCACGTTCCCTAACGCTGCCCCACCAAATCCTCAATCCAAATACTCCAATATTTAAAAAAAATAACGTGATGGGGGATAATCCGGACCGTTTATATCGTTTAGACGGAGTTGCCCATATTGCTGGTGTCATCAATGAAGAGGTTAGTGTATACGTTTTTTTTCAAAAATAGTATTAAATATTTTACGTTAATATTCTTTTGTTTATTTTAATGATTGTCGTTATTACAATTATTAAACTAGATAGAATGGTTAAATTAGTGACTTAATAATCTATAGAGGTTTAATCGAGCAAGTTCTAATTTGGATGATGGTTACAAATAAGTAAAAAATATGAGTAGTGAAGATAATGTGTACTAAAACTTAGTTCGAGTAAGTCTAATAATAGGAATCGATGTCGTGAATTGGACGGTAAGAAAAAATGTTTTATTATTATTAAAATTATTTTTATTAGGCTCAGTTTGATGAATATATAAATTTATTTTGTGTTCGTACTCGTTACATTATCTGGTTGCCTTTGTGGCATTATTTTAATTAAAATATGCATTAGTTGATATTGTTATGTAGATATATTTTAATGTAGTCGTAAGAGACAATTTGTTATGTTGTTTATGCAGCCCCACCGATCTATCGATAGCATGAGACGACAGCAGGGTATGCGACTAGATGAGAGGATCGTTCTGTACTTGCAGATGGTCGGTTTATACCATCTTGCGAGGCTGAACGAGGCTTGATTTAGGTTGGACGAGCCGTTGGTGAGTGCATTCATGGAAAGATGGCGTCCGAAGACGCACATGTTTCATATGCATTCGAAGAGTGTACCATTACACTGTAGGGTGTAGCGTACCAGTTAGGACTCCCATCGATGGACAGTACGTCAGTGGATGCCTGACGGAGTTTGAGCGATACATCCAGGGCAGTCGCCCAGCTTGGGTGTGGTTCCAGGAGCTGCTGGGTGTATTGCCTCCTGGCCTCCTGCGAACTGCATTGACAAGTTTACGATGAGATGCAGTTGGATGCAGGACACATTCGGAGAGATTCCTGATGGCGCCGATGACACCACTGTTAGAAGGTATGCTCGGGCCTATATCATAATGCTTTGGTGAAAATAGGCATGCAACTAATCCACTTGCCCACCCACTCGCACAGGACTCGTCCTTAGCACTGCAACAGTACCCGACATTGTCATCTGGACACCTAGTACCCATTGTGATAACTCGTTGTATGAATCATCCCAATTTCTATAAATCTGTGCCACAGCCTTCTGCTTAGCCAACGCACCCTTCTGTAAGTCGGTCTAAAACCGAAATGTGCCTCTGTCGCATTCAGGAGTACTTTGATACACACGGCAGCATCAGCTCTAACCATTGGCAGTATGAAGACCGAGATCACCATTTAAGTCTGGTCCGTTTAAGTTGTGGGTTAAATAGGGTGGCCCGTTTAAGTCCGTTTTATTCACGGGCCATAATTTTTTCAGCCTGGACCATTTATGGACAGTCCGATGGGTTAAACGGGCTGAAAAATTATAAAGATGTCTCTACTATATGATCCATATCTATCATTTCATATCTAAAAGAATTTTTTGTGTAAAATGGTATATAGATATTTATCGACGTGGCTAGACAAGTATGAGGTCCATTATACCGCTGCACCGCCTAAATACCTCTGCGCTAGCGGAGACTGATCCGAATCAACCATGCACACCCGTTGCTAAATTTCTTACACTTCCCATAGTACTTGCGATAATCAGACTCCACCACTTTGTACTAAACCCCACGTCGGATGCTATAGGTCTTCAAACTTAACATGACCTCCTCTTTATTCTGAAACTGCTGACCAACCTAAAACTCCGTTGGTCCTCCAGCATTCTGTGTGTCTCTGGCACCGAATCCAACACCTTCTCGAAGAACCTCCTGCTGTCTCTTGGCATCCAAGTCTAAATTTGAAAAGTGTGGTGGATACTGCTGAGTCCCTGAACTAGATGCTCTACTACCCCCAACTAGATTACTCCCTGCTATGTCATTACCACTATCATCGATAATGATGTCCGGCTCCACATCCTCGTCCTCATCATCATCCTGTAGTACATGGTCTATACCATCCAGTGCTCTACCCTATAGTGAAACCGGTGCCGTATCAGTAATACCTACTACTCCGTCACCACTGCAGTTCAGATCAGTTGCGAAGGACGGGGAGGCAGCGTACATTGCTTCAGGCTCAATCATAGGCACGGATGAGGAGGTACCACTAGGCCTCAAACTAGAACAGGCTGCAATCGCTGGAGCTTGGGGATTCTGATTCGAACCGCCTGAGCAGGATACCACATCTACAAGCTTGGCCAACAGCTCAGGAGTCTTCACCTCGGGAAACTGCCGACGACAATGGAATAGAACTTCCAAATCTTTGTCACTACCTATGACAAACGAATCGTACTTCACGCCATCCCGAAAAACTGAGATCGGAATTCTATAGAATAATTTCTCAACCCATTTCACGCCTTGCAACCCCAATTTTTAGATTATAGAATTCAGGAACTCATTGAAACTCGTTGAAGGTTTCAAAGAAATACTAAGAGGATCCTTATCAGTAAACTTAATTCCAGAATGTGTTATTTTCTTAATCGACCCTTTATAGTGCACTAGTACTAGAAAACTATCCTCACTAGCCATTGTGTTTTACTCTCATACAAAATTAACGTTCATATCATATTTATATAGGTTGGCCTCACAGTAAATCTAATCAGCCCCATTCGAATTATGTAATGATGTAAATCGAAACAAGCTGTTTCAAATTACTTTGGGCTATCCATAGAATAAATCGAAACGGTCTAATTGTAATTAATTTACTAGGATACATTGCATGCATATATAAATCGAAACAACTTCATTAGATTTACTAGGATCGCATATGAATCGAACAACCCTGTTTCGATTTATGTAAAGACCTAAATCTACTCTATCTGTTTCGATCTGCATAGAGATCCGATTAGGGTGATTCGAGTTACGTTTTTCATTTTGGGTGATATACGTAATATTGGATGAATGTTGATTTAATTATGTGAATTACCCTAAAAAATATATATTTTTTAAATAAATTTAAAAAAAAGTTAATGGATAAAAACGTATAAAAAAATTTAGAATAAATAAAATTACACACTAAAAATTTGTAAATATTAAAATACATATCAAAGATTTTTTAATGGACAAAAATGTTATGCTGTTAGTAAAATTTTATTTACAAATTATTAGTTTGTGTTTTTGTTCATCGAAAGCAATGTATAAAGTGTACTTTAATATTTAAGAATCTTGGTTTGTATTTTTATTCATCTCAATTTTTTTTTATGTAAACTTGTGCTCATTTACTCTTAAAAGAAGTTAGTTTTTCGAAGTTTGACAAATTGAAATTCATTTAATTCAAACTTATCAATCTTAATCTTTAAAAAAACAAATCCAAAAACGTTATTTCAAATTCTAAATGAGTTTTATTTAAAATTTATAATTTAAATTTAAAATTTTAATTTCAGAGATAAAATTAATTTTATTCTTAATAGAATTCCAAAGTCCAAAAATTAATTTTATTAAATATTGGACTTTGATCCTATCATATTTTTAAATTGAATTTTTTAAAACAAATTTTTATTCTCTAAGTTTTTGAAAATTATTTTCTTTAAATAAGTTAGTCCTTTTATTGTTTTAAATGAAACTAATTTATCTTATAGTAATATTTTTGAGAATTTAATTATCTTATAACAAATTTGTTAAAAATTTATTTGTCCATATTAAAAATTTGATTAACAACAATATAAGGACCAACCTATTTGACTTGAGTAATTCTCAAAAACTTTTAAATATTTGTTAGGAATCAAAGTCTCTTTTCTAAATTATTTAGAGAACTAATTTGGGTCTTTAGCCATTTAATAATAGATTAAGCACGATTTTAATACGGTTCTTATGATTTAGGATAAAAATTAAAATTGTTCCTAAGGCTTAATTTTATTTTAAAATTATCCTTGACAATTATAATTTTTTCAAAGATAGATTACCTCTTTGGTATATGAAAACTTTTACAAAAAAGACAATAGATCCTTAACCTTTTGATCCGTAAACATTTAAAGTTTTGAAAATTTGAAAATACATTTAAGTTCTTGACATTTTCAAAACCTAGACATAGAAGACTTAACCTTAGTTTTTCTTCTCAAGTTCAAAAATGATAATGATATATTTTTGTGAGGAAACAAGAT
>NC_029787.2:31090847-31092944 GCF_000816755.2 Arachis ipaensis | reverse complement strand
TATAAAGATATTTTTGTCTAAAAAATAATTTTAAAACAAAATTGAACGCCGCTACAAATAATTTTAAATACAGGAAAGTTTTAGGAATAATTTTAATTTTCAGCTCAAATTACAAGACTAAAGTCGTAATTAAATTTTTAATAATTGTTCTGAATACGACTATATCGTCTCTTAGGTAGCGTTTGTTTTGAGGTATTGAGACAGAGACGGGAAGACTGAGACTCAGTATTATGTTTGTTGGTTCAGAGACTGGTACTAAAATTTCTGTCTCTGTTCTCAAAATTTTAGTATTTCAGTACCTCCAAAAAGTAAGGACACAGGGGACTAAAATTTTTAGAAATGGATTCTGAAACTTTAATAATATTTTATACCTAAAATACCTTCATTTTAATTAATTAATTCTAATTTTACTTTTTGTACAAATTAAATTAGAATTTCATTCTTGTTTCAATTTATGTCTCTCACTTTGCACCAAACAGAATACTGAAATTTATTTCAATCTCTGTCTCTTAATCTCAGTCTCTCAGTCTCAGTCTTTCTGTCTCTATCTCTCTACCAAACGCTTCCTTAAATTAGTCTGCGATTATGAATGTAATTATGTTTTTTGTAAATATAAATAAAGAGTAAAGTGACAAATAAACTTTTGATGATTTACATTTTGAAATAATCTAAGAAAAATACCAATAAAATTTTTTTAGATAACAAACATAGATAAGCTAATTTAAATTAAAATTTTTTATCCTAATCATATGGACTAATTTAAAGGTAGTGTATTCACATATGCTATTTTTATGAGTACTTTTTTTTAAGAGATTAATTTATTCGAAGTATAAATGCTCATGAATTTATTTGTCATCTTACTCAAATAAAAGAGAAATACTAGAAGGTCATCAAAATTTATTGTTTCTAACCATTATTTAGACATTAATATTTAAAAATATGTGATAAAATATATTGTTAGATTACTAAACTAAAAAAACATAAGTCACAAAAAAAAAACTAAAAAAACATAAACGGCAAAAATAGTACTCGAAAGTTCGCATTGCTAACAAAACGAACCCCAAAAGATGTTAATGAAAAAGATTTAAAAACACAACAAAAGAACTAGATATTAAATATATATTCTAAAAAATAATTTTAGAGATCAAATTTCAATGCAAATTTTTGCAATCATTATCAGAAAAATAAGATTTTTTCATCTTTAAAATTTGGTAATTTTTTCTCAAGTGAAATTTTTTAAAAACATTTTTTATTGTGAATGACCACATTTTTTAGAAAAATAGAGAGAAAAATTAAAAAAAAATTTTTTGTGCACTTTCTAAATATTTATTCAAATATTGTCACAAAAATTTAGATTTAATGATTAAGTTATTTGCTAAATATGAAAATTTTGTTATTACTTATGAAAAATATAATATTTATTGGTCCTTTTTATTATATTTTCAAATCATTTAGGAGTTATTTTGTCAATAACATCTTTTAGCGACTTTTTGTAAGTAACTAAATCTTTCAGATAACAAATTAGTAGTTAACCCAACTAAAAAATTGAGTTTATGATTCGTTGTATTATTTCTCTAATAAAATATAGAGAAAATGATAAATTGATCCCTGATTTTTCAGTGGATATTTAAGTTCTTGAGGATTTGAAAATACATTTAAATTTTTAGCTTTATTAAAATCTGGACATATCAATCTCTGTCTCTGCATCTAATTTGTATCATTTTAAAAACGTGTCCGTACCAAATTAAGACAATGGAGCCACATTTGATTTTTTCGTTAAATTTAACGAATCAAATCATTATTATCAAACCCAACTCAAGTGGAAACCCGATCACCCGGTTATCTAGCCGGGCCGAGCCATTTGTCAGACCGTTCAAGTATTAGACCCGGTAAAAACCGGTTCAATCTGGGCGACTTTTAAGAAAATCGGTGACCCGGCCGATTTTTATAACGCGGACCGGGTCATGTTTAACCTTTTTTTTTTTAATTTGAAAAAAGAAAACCGGTTGGCGACTTTTAAGAAAATCGGTGACCCGGCCGATTTTTATAACGCGGACCGGGTCATGTTTAACCTTTTTTTTTTTAATTTTTAATTTG
>NC_029787.2:31078336-31089883 GCF_000816755.2 Arachis ipaensis | reverse complement strand
AAAAGAACTAGATATTAAATATATATTCTAAAAAATAATTTTAGAGATCAAATTTCAATGCAAATTTTTGCAATCATTATCAGAAAAATAAGATTTTTTCATCTTTAAAATTTGGTAATTTTTTCTCAAGTGAAATTTTTTAAAAACATTTTTTATTGTGAATGACCACATTTTTTAGAAAAATAGAGAGAAAAATTAAAAAAAAATTTTTTGTGCACTTTCTAAATATTTATTCAAATATTGTCACAAAAATTTAGATTTAATGATTAAGTTATTTGCTAAATATGAAAATTTTGTTATTACTTATGAAAAATATAATATTTATTGGTCCTTTTTATTATATTTTCAAATCATTTAGGAGTTATTTTGTCAATAACATCTTTTAGCGACTTTTTGTAAGTAACTAAATCTTTCAGATAACAAATTAGTAGTTAACCCAACTAAAAAATTGAGTTTATGATTCGTTGTATTATTTCTCTAATAAAATATAGAGAAAATGATAAATTGATCCCTGATTTTTCAGTGGATATTTAAGTTCTTGAGGATTTGAAAATACATTTAAATTTTTAGCTTTATTAAAATCTGGACATATCAATCTCTGTCTCTGCATCTAATTTGTATCATTTTAAAAACGTGTCCGTACCAAATTAAGACAATGGAGCCACATTTGATTTTTTCGTTAAATTTAACGAATCAAATCATTATTATCAAACCCAACTCAAGTGGAAACCCGATCACCCGGTTATCTAGCCGGGCCGAGCCATTTGTCAGACCGTTCAAGTATTAGACCCGGTAAAAACCGGTTCAATCTGGGCGACTTTTAAGAAAATCGGTGACCCGGCCGATTTTTATAACGCGGACCGGGTCATGTTTAACCTTTTTTTTTTTAATTTGAAAAACGGGGACGTTGCCTTTCACTTTGCAACCCCACCTCCCCCAAAGTGCCATAACGCCTAATACAATACCCACCGCTCTCTTCTCTCTGATCTCGCCACTCTCCCTCAAGTTCATTGAGTCTCACCTCTCTCACGGCTGGTGTCGCCGTCGCCCTCTCTGTCTCCGGTATCTCGAATCTCTCGCGATCGTTTCGGACTCAAGCTCGCCGCGCTCTGTCTCCATCGCAAGATCTGTCGCGCTCTGTCACCATCGCAAGCTCTGTCGCGCTCTGTCACCGTCGCAAGCTCGTCTTCTTGCTTCGGCCGTCAACGCTCCTTGCAGGTGAGATTCAGCTTCCTTCGGCCCTGTTATTTCTTTTTCAATTTCATTGCTCTAAATCATCAGTATATCTTGAATTTGTTGCTGAAATAATGATTTAGCTAATTTTGTTTTGCTGTAAATCATATTTGGAGAATTGGAGTTTAAGTTTTTATTGCTGAAAGTTATCATAGTTGAATTTGTTGTTGAAAATTATCAATGAGCTGAATTTCTTGCTAGAACTAGAATTTGTTGCTGGCTGTAAATTGAATTTGATGCTGAACATATCACTGAGTAAATTTTTTGTTGCTGGAAGTAGAATTTGTTGCTGTCTGTAAGTTGAATTTGATGCTGAACATATCACTGAGTAAAATTTTTTGTTGCTGGAAGTAGAATTTATTGCGGCCTGTAAGTTGAATTTGGTGCTGAACATATCACTGAGTAAATTTTTTTGTGACTGGAAGTAGAATTTGTTGCTGTCTGTAAGTTGAATTTGATGCTGCATAGATCACCGAGTAAATTTTTTTGTTGCTAGAAGTAGAATTTGTTGCTGTAAGTCTTTTGTTTTTTCTTTTGTTAGAATCTCAAAAATGTCTTTATCACAAACGCCATTCGAAATGCCACCATCTCAAGAACAAGTATTGTCAACTCCTCAGGTTACAACTAAAAGAGTTTATAAGAATAGAGGGAAGCCTGATCCTGCTTAGGAGCATTGTAAACAAATTGTTGAAAAATCAAGGAAAATTACTATGATGTGCATATATTGTGAGAAACTTGTTAGGGGAGGTGGGCAGGGGTTAATCGATATAAGTATCACTTAGATTTGATTTATCGATTATGTTATCTTTTGCTTGTTCTTATCCATTTAAATTGAGAAAATATTTTGTACCAATGACTAGTTTATTGACTTTTTTTTACATTATTAGTTATGTCTAAAAATTGATATTTGGTTATTATTATGTTTATGAAGACATGTATTTTAACTTTTGATTTTAATTTTATATTTATAATTTTATATTTTATTTAATTATGACCGAGTTAACCAGGTGAATAAGCGACCCACCGGTTGAATTAGTACCCGATGACCCGGTGGTATGACCGGATTAAATACTGGTTCGGTTCTGATAACTATGACATCAAATGAATAAAAAGATTGATGTCTCCAAATTTTGAGAAAATAAAAAATTTAAATATATTTTCAAATCTTTTTACACTTAAATATATTTATCATTTTCTCTAAAATATAATAAAATTAGTCGTTGAGCCGGATTCCATTAATCCTAGCCGGTGGCCGTAGGTACCCACTGACGATAGAACCTTCTAACGCAGATCGATCTCCTCCTCATTCTTCACTTTGCCATGGCCTTTTGCCCATTGCCTTCGTCTTCTTCTTCTTCCTCTGATTCTTCATCCTCGTCTTCCTCGCCGTTTGAGTCTTTCAACAGCGCAAAGTTCTGGATCCTCCATGGCATTATGGCCGGAGTTGCAGTTGCTGCTGCGGTCGGTGCTCGCGCCTACTGGACTCGGGTCAAGAAATTCCGGAACCAGGTCGTCGGCATCATACCCGCCCGATTTGCTTCTACCCGGTTTCAGGGAAAGCCTCTCGTTGAGATTCTTGGTAAACCTATGATCCAGGTCTAATCCTCTTCTTTCAATTTTTTTTTTCCATTTAAACTATAGATGGTTACTTCTCTTCTATGTTAATGCTGATTTGATTTTTTGTTGACATTTTGTGCGTTTCGTGGAATAGTTTTAGCTCAGGGTTCATATCCAATGCTGGGAAATGAATGAACATGGTATAGAAATAAAATTGTGACAATTTTTGCACACTATTTTCAGATAATAATCTTCAAAGAGCATGACAGTTTTCCCAACTTGAAATAAAATTGTGACTATAGCTTTTGTTTTTCACGTTAATAAAACTGAACAACTTGAAGTAATGGAATAAAGAGAAAGGAAATTGTGCATCCTAGTACACTATGGTCTAGATTTGTTTACAGTTAAAAGTTAAACTGGAAATACTAAAGAACTTCAAATGATAATTTTCTTTATAATTTGTGTACAGTAAGGAAGGATGCTGGTCAATCATTATTGCCACATTGTTATTCTGAACTAACTTGACAAATTAGTGTAACAATAAGAAACAGGAGAAGTGTTGCTTGTTACAATGTACCAAACATGACATGAGAAAATAGAGCATAGTATGCTTGTTTGAAGTTGGATTTTGGAAGTTAAATAAGTGTTGGAGAAATGGGTACATGTGTAGGCAGTGCAAAATTGTACAAGCTGCACTAACATGGGGGGGAACTCTACTCAAGGTGCATTTTGGCTGTTCTTCAGGTTGTGTTATATGCTTAACTATTTGTTTATTTATTTATTGTTATCTCTCTCAATTTTTGCACTTATTACTTCTATTTTTTTTTATTGTCAACTAGAAACTTCAGTACCTTTGATTTCTTTTACTATTTTCTCAGCAAATTTTTCTTAGTTTATTGTTTCTAATGTTCCAATTTTAATGTATACTGCTTATGTATGGCCGGTTTTTTACAGAGGACATGGGAAAGGGCAAAGCTGGCAGCCACGTTGGATCAAGTTGGTACGTCTATGTACATGATCTTCATTTAATCTAGGCTTGAATGTAACTATATTATATAACTACCTATTATAAATTGTTGGAAGTTGTGTTATAAAATAAAGGCCTCTAAGTATATATTATTTGTTTCACCTTAGCTGTAGTCTAAATTCTATTCTCGTATTCAAGCAAGTCTTGTTTGTTAAAATTAGATTAGGTATTTTACCTCGATTTGGTGCCTTAAAGGAATTTACCTCTTAATATTATCGTAATCCATTTTTCTTAAAAGCTAGTGTTATCTTCTACTTCCTATCCTTTGTGTCAACAATTAATCGGCAATGGTTTCCCGGATAATGATGTTACAATCTTTTTTGGTTTTGATACATGAGTGATGTGGTGAATACTAGTATAGTCAGGGAGCTTCCAGCCTTCAACATGTTGTTGACCATTCTGATCTTATTCTCCTTCCATCTGTGTAATTCTATCTCATATTTTATGGGTGCTCATCATCCACAGCTCCTACATTGGAGTTTGATATCTAAACACCAAAAGCATAAGCAAGTTTTAAGAATAGTTGCTTCAAATGACCTTCTCAGGCCTGTTAGCATTGTCAACGTCATCAACTTACAGAATCAAATATATGTTGCCTTGTAGAGTTTGATGATAAAACACAGAATGATCAGCTTCACTTAGCATCTACCAAATTGTTGAACCACAATGGAGAATCTACCAATCTACCAAACTAATCTCTAGCAGACTACTCTAGGCCAGAATGAGACTTATTCTGAGCATGTTCTTTTGCAATTGGGCGGCCCTTGACAATAGCACCCTTTGTACAAACCTTCAGATTATAAAATCATTAAACAAACCAACCATCAATCTTCCAAGAGGAAGAGAGACCTTTTCCCTGTATCATTATTTTGGGCTTCGGGTTAACTTGCCATTAATATTTGGGTGATAATTATCAATGTAATGTTATACTGTTTAGTGTTACATTTCTTCTCTATTGTGAAACCTCTTGGGATTTTGATTCTAGAAATTGTCAGTGTTCCCTACATTTAATCTGGTTTACTTTTTTGATGTTTGATTGCTAATCTGATTATAGTTGTGGCAACTGATGATGAAAAGATTGCTGAGTGCTGTCGAAAGTTTGGAGCTGATGTTGTAATGACATCTGAGTCTTGTCGAAATGGTAACAAAAATTAGTTGCATATTGGAACTGTTAAGTTACAATTATTAATAAGATATTGTCTTTATTTGATTCTTTCTTTCTTCTTCTCGGTCTTACAATGATTCATAACTTTTTTTATGCTTGATAGGTACTGAGCGCTGCAGTGAAGCCCTAGAGAAGCTTGGTAAAAACTATGATATTGTTGTCAACATTCAGGGTGATGAACCTCTTATTGAACCTGAAATAATTGATGGCATTGTCAAAGCTTTGCAGGTAAGAATTTACTTTTTGCTTTTATTGTAGCTGATACCATTAAAGATGGAGACATTTTTACGTGGCAACAATGAATGATTATTTTGCTTTAGGCTCTGGTTATATGCATAGTTTTCTTAGCAAAATCGGGAATCAATGATACTGAATGCATCCTTTAATATCAGTAGGTTACAAGATTCACACGCATGACAATATATTAACCAACGAGTTATTATGCTAGCTCCCAACTTTTTCTCTCAAGTGATGTTGTAAAGTGTGATCTCTCACGATACACTCTTTAAGTGGAACCAAGAAAAAACATGAGAAGATGTTATATGGTAGAAGATCACATTTCACAACATCACTCGAGAGAAAAAATTGAGAGGATCTATTCTCCATTACTGGATCTATATTTTTTTCAATCATAGTATCATACCATGATCTGTCATGTTGTCTACACTCTACAGGCAACTCCAGATGCGGTGTTCAGTACTGCAGTCACATCTTTAAAGCCAGAAGATGCACTTGATCCGAATAGAGTGAAATGTGTCGTAGATAATCGTGGTTATGCTATCTATTTTTCACGAGGATTGATCCCATTCAACAAGTAAGTTAGGAACACTTAGAAGGTTGATTTTTCATCATCATCATCATCATCATATATATATATATATATGAAGGCACTCTAAAACTTAATAAATTCATGCACGGTACAGGTCGGGAAAGGTCAATCAACAGTTTCCTTATTTGCTTCATCTGGGGATACAGGTACTGGTGTTCAATTCTTTGGGCATGATAATAATAATTCCTCTTCATTCATGGGTCTATTACCAGTATTTGCTTCATTGGGATGTAATGTTTGTGTTTCTACACATCTTGCAGAGCTATGATACAAAGTTTCTGAAGATATATCCAGATCTTCAGCCTACTCCATTGCAACTGGAGGAAGATTTGGAACAGCTTAAAGTCCTCGAGAACGGCTATAAGATGAAGGTTCCTGAATGTTTTCATACAAGTCATTAATTCATCAATGTCTTACTGGCTTGCATTTATTTAAATTTTATGTGGTTAGCATTGGCCTTAAATAGTCTTAGTGGTATTATGATGGAACTGGATCAGAAAATTAGGGTATGGAAAAGTATTGAGAACTGTGTTTAGTGAAAGAGAGTCTTGCTCAAAATTACTTGAAATCTACATGGGTTGGAGGATATGTTCAATAGCTCATCTCCTCACCTACCTAAACTCCACAGTCTCTTCCTGACTCCTGTCTTTCCCTTATGCTTATCTACAATTGTTAAACTCTCAAGTAAACTCCTATGACTTAGGAGTCTAGTCCCTAGATACTTGCTTGAAAGCTTGGACCTAAATGAACATGAGAGAACTTGTACATATGTGGGATAAACTCGTAAATTTATTGTTCTTGTTAGAATTTGATCTCAAGCACTAGAACACTGCATTATACATGAAGCACTTTAACTTAGTGCTTCCAAAGTTGATGATCTTGATGTCTGGTACTTTTTTATGATTTCATTTGTGTTTCCGTAGTATTTCGTTCATTATGGTAAAACCAAAATCTTGTCGTTATACTTTTATTATGAATGTTTATTATAATTAGATATCTAATTAGTTTGTAATATTATTTTCAAAATAAGTAAACTCTTGCAAGTTTTATTGGTCGAATTTTGTATTTGAGTTTACACATCCATCATGAGTGTAGGATAAATTCAAGAGTTTGACATCCGATCTGGGGCAAACTTCTTAGAAACTTTCTCATGGAGCCCACAGCTGTTTTCTTTTTCTTATTATTTTCTTTTTTTTTTCCTTGGTCTGAACTCTCAACCTAGCATACAGCTGTAGCAAGCTATATTTGCAGTTAATTGAGCTGCTTATTATTGAGCCCAATTGCTCTGTTCTCTCCCCTTACATAAACCTACTTAAGAAAAGGTGTCTATCTTAGTCAAATACTCATACAATATAGTCCAAGGTTCGGATCCCATTTACATACATGAACAGTCCAAGCTTTCAAGAAAGAATGTTCCTGCCATATTATTTGTTAAAATCCGTGATTAACCAATAAAATAATAGAGTAAATAGTAATCAGGAGATGAGAGAAAATTACGTGATGTGACTTACATGAGAGGAATACTAGCATCTATTTATAACAATAGTGGAATCCTAATAGTAATAAGGAAATACTGATAAATATCAATGCTAATTTTCTGCATAAGGTTGGTACGTTGTTTACTTTTCAACTTTAGATGTATTTTGCATAGGTGGGTGTATTAACATTTTAAGATATATAATCATTGATTGACCAATATCATATTTATTTAAGCTTTCGGGAGATGATTGATAAAATTGTATTATCTAGAAAAGCTGCATATATTCCGTAAATACCTTATAGTTTTAGCAGCCAATGATAGCAAACATTGAACTGAATACCTGGTGAGTGCTTGTAGCATAAGATGTTTTGCTGTTATTTTCATGTAATAAATCTTTTAATTCTCAATTTGAATAAAACTGATTGTGAGTCAAAATCCGGTTCTGACTTATTAGACTCAAATGTGATAGTTACAGATCCTCTTGAAGTTTGTAATAGGATTTTGCATTTAAAAAAAGAAAAAAGAAAAAAAAAAGGGGCTGGGGGGGATAAAATTATCCCAAAGTGTTAATCAAACTCACTATTGCCTTTGAACAAGAAGAAAGTGCCTACAGTTTTAAAGACATTTCACGTTTTGAAATGGATGTAAAATGTCTCTAATGACTTCTTCGTTTATCAACTTTGTCATTGTGGATTGTTTTGATTTAAATCTTTCGTTGAGTTAGTCATTCATACCATTATTGTGCATGTTACCTTGAAAAGATGAAAATTAACTTTTGCAATCTATTATTGTAGGTAATAAAAGTTAACCACGAGGCCCATGGTGTTGACATTCCAGAAGATGTTCAAAAGATAGAATCTCTAATGCGTGAGAGGAACTTGTCTTGAACTCTTGGTTATGACTATGAAACCTGCTGAAAACTAACCACTAAAATCATCAAGTTTGGAATTAAATTTTGTTCTTATTCGTTTTCCTAATAGTCATGCTTGTTTCTATCCACACAAACTGTGTTTTGTAATGTATGTTCACTTGCGAAGTTTGTTCTGTTTTAATCCAGTAGTATTTATAACATGGAAAGTTGAGTTATACACAGATTGTGGTGCACAGATACCACTTCAGGAAAAAAAGTTGTACGTGGATTACTTGGTTGATGCATCAATTTTTGTTGTTGGTTTGATTCATTTTATTTCCCCAAAAATGTTGAACTAATTTTTATATAGAAACTGGTTGTCTGTGCATAGCTCTCCTGGTAAGGAGTATATTTATCTCGCGTTTCAAATTAGACTCAAATTTTAATTGATAATTAGGATCCCAAATTATGATTAGTGACTCGTGACTGTTCTTTATATTGTTCTCCATTGATGGCGTGGTGATTTGACATGTTAAATTGACATATTCTGCCCAATGTAGCTAAACACTAGTCATATCAGAAGGGCAAATGGTGATGATCAACATTGTTTTTGGATTCGGATATCTCAATTATGTCTTGTTCTTCCTCACCATCTGTCCAAACAAAAGACTACACCATCTTCCTAATTTCTGTCACATCAAAAACAAAAATTAAAATTAAAATAGTTACCAAAAGAAGAATCCTAACCCTCCTTCAGCTTTGTTATTGCTTATCTTCAACTTTTTCAGTGTACTCCTTTTTCTTTGCAGCTAAAGTCCACCAGAATTTTGCTGTTTGAATTGCCAAAAACCTTTTGGAAACATCACCAGATTTATTGCATAAGCTGGGATTTCCAAATGTTATTCCTGACTACTCAAGATTATCCTTATGCTTGTGTGTATTGATGAAGAATGAGAAATATTTAATACAACTCTTTCTCTTTAGCCTTTGCAAAGTTTATGTAGTCATCTGCGAAAAGGAGGTGTGAGATAACTTGAGCTGAGGGGGCAATGTGAAACCCTGTTATCCTTTCATCACTTAGCGCTTCCTCCACCGGAATAATTAGAACCTCCGACCCTACAATGAAACAATACGGTCACAACTTCTTTGCAAAATGATAACCTTGTATAGATTCCCAACTGTTCTGAAAGCCAAAGGCCATTATGATAAGACTCTTTTATTCTCTTTTCCCTTTTTGTGTTAAACTGTGAAAGGCTTCCTGTACTATGATGTATTGTGTTGGATTTGTCTACCTCTTTCAAAGGCACTTTGAATAAGAGATATGATTTTATCTTGAATACCTTTTAGCCAATTCACTAAAATCTTTGATAACCTTGGCTCTTTGTCCACACAATTTTTCTTCTCTTTTTCATTGTTGCGCAATTTCTCTTTTTAGCTCTTGTATTCTCCTCTGCCACAGTGCTACTCCTCTGTGAAGTCCTAGCTTTGTAGCTTATTTAGCTCCTCCTTAAGCCTTACATTTCCTTGTCTGTATATGGAAAGGTACTTTTTAATTTATTATAAAAATCATCCTTTTTACCGAATGATCGAAATTTAATATGTCTAGATGCATTGATCCCATACATTGATAGCTCATGTATGCTTAATTAGTTACCAATTTTTTTCGTATCAATTAGTTTGTCATATCTGCGTTTATTTCACGTATTAAGAACTAATTAATCTCTACCAATTAAATTAAAAAAGAGTTTTGATAATTGAATATAGTGCAATAGTAAAATGTAAAACACGAATTAATAATCTATTGGCTCTATTCGTAACCAATTATGTTACGTGAATAAAAGAATCAGTTACTAATAAGCTATTATATACATAAATACTAATTTGACATCTTATAAAAAATTATTATACTATTATGAATAAATTAAATTATTTTATATGATAAATTTAATGTTGATTTGATGATTGATTTTTAACGTATTTGGAACACTTTTTATTTGTAATATATTGGAGTTGCAAAATTTAACCAATAATTTGTAAGAGAGTAAAAGAAAAAAGAAAGAATAGACAAATATACATATAAAAAATTACACAAAAAGCATAATTATTACGTACGAATTATTTAATGAGTCAAATAATAACATAAAATCTAAGCTTTGTTGGTCACATCTTATTCCGTCAGTGAACCTCTATTAATAAAAGTCCTCAAATAATAACATTAGTTTGACAAAAATTACTAAATATAAACGTATGCTCTTAGAAGAACTTCAGAAATTGAATTTCTGACATAATTTCTTATAAATTTATTTTAAAAAATAAGATTTTTTTTATCTTTAAATTTGATATTTTACGCTGAGTAGATTTAGTCTCTTTTGTACTTTTATTTCTACTGGTTGAATGATTGAAACTAAAAACAAAAGTTTAAATATCAACTTTTGCACTAATTCTCTATATGCCACTTTTAAATAATTCTTTAAATATTTAAAAAATTAGAATAAATACTTAAGTCTTTTGCTACTTGTAATAATATTATTATTTTCATATTTTTAAAATTATTTTTGTCATTTTAATTTTTATGGTCAGTTTTTACTTTTTATTAAACGACAGGTCAAAGACTAATTTGTCACGGATCTGAGCTCTATTTGCATAAAACGGGATTCGAACCCCCAACACTTATTTAAGTAGACGAATAAATTGACCACTCGATCAACCTAAGTTAGTTTACTCTTTAATTATTTTACTCATCTACTTTCCTTCGGTAACTTGCCAATATTATTGAAGTTGATTGAAGGTAACTTATAAGGAATGGCTTGAAGGGAAAAAAAATTAATTTACATTTATTTATTAGGTAAAAAATTATTTATGAAAATATTTTATTATCAAATGTTGGGATTTTTTATTAATAAATAAAATAAACATAAAATTATGAATTTAGATAAAAAAAAAAGTTACATTTTGCACTTTTTATTACTTATTTCGTTGGTAGTGAAAACGAGATAATTATAAACTTTTCGTTTGCACTGCTGACGAAATAAGCATAAATTTTTTTTGCACATATTTCTTTGTGCATGACTTAAGATTGTAATTTTTTTTTAAAACATATCAACATGAAGGAGATATATTCGTAATTATTTTGTTTACAATATCAAAAAGATAAGATTGTATTTTCTTGTATGGTTTGATCGATTTAAAAAGTAAAATATCGATATAATTTACTACAATTTGAATCATATTAATTTAATTTTTATTATAGAATTTAATTTCATTAAAAAAATTGCAATTTGTATTGATTAAGAATAGGGTAATAAATGTTAGGTCAACTATTTATTAAATGAAATAATTCAATATTAATTTTATATACAATACTTAGTTAATATATCATCGTTCAGACGTTTTACAATAGGGCGAA
>NC_029787.2:31074859-31077441 GCF_000816755.2 Arachis ipaensis | reverse complement strand
ATTATTATCTTTCTTGCTTATATAACCTATTTGTGAAATGGAACTCGGGTACACATTGTTCAAAGATGAAAGTCATCTTTTCAATTTCATTCATTTTCCTTGTTCTCTCAGCCGGTATTGGTATGTTTTGCCTAGCTAGAAGTTTAATCTTTTCTGCTCGTGATTTTGTTGCCATAAAAAATATCTGTGTTGAAGTAGTACTGAGAATTAATATATTTTTCTTTTTGTGGGTTACAGAAAATGGAGGGTTATTAAAAGTTGGGGAATTAAAATGGTGTTATGAGCAACTGTCCTTCTGCCCAGGCACTAACAAGTGCGACAGCGATTGCAAGAACAAACTTGGAAGGCTAGCAACCGGGACATGCAATTTTATTCTACTTTGTGTGTGTAGTTACCGATGTTGAAGTTGCAGTAGTCCTTTGCCTGCAATGTTTATGTTCTCTCTTGAATAGTTTTAAATAATGGGCAGCGGCAAATTCAAGATATACAGATGCATTTGTTAACTTTGCTTTCTTATTTGTTGGTGTTATTGATTAGAATTGAAGGTTACCCCTATGCTGTCAAATTCATAGTAGTTTAACTTGGTTGGGCAACTCATTTTTAGGTTCGAAGTAACCCATTTTAAGTTATCTTATTTTACTTTTAGTTTCGAATACTGTTTTGTACATATAATAAACTATTGGCCAACATCAAATACTTGAATGAAATTTTGATACAGGACAGATTAATTTTAGTGCAGGATACTGTGAAAAGAAAAAAAATTTAGTAGTTTTGTCCGATTGTGATGTCAATACAAGAGATTAAGTATAAACTAAAACTATACTTCTAATCAATGAATAATATAAATGTGTACGAATTCTAATAAGATGGACACAGCGTGATTTGTGCATACGCATCCGGAGATGTACACACATGATTTGTGTGTATCATCCTAGGATGCGTCATCCCTAACACGTGATTCATTTAAAACTGCATATAGAATCGTAATTTGGATCCCAAAAAAAATCCCCAAACACCAGATTTTTAAAATATTTATGTAACATAGAACAACTTTAAAAAATATCATTACTGTATGTCAAATTAAGAACTTTGATAGGGAGCGTTTAAAAGAGAGATAGAGATAGAAAAATTGAGATTGAGAGACAGAGACTGAAATAAGTCTCAATATTGTGTTTGGTGTGAAGTGGGAGACAGATATTGAAATAAAAATGAAACTCTAATTTAATTTGCAAAAAGAATAAAGTTAGAATTAATTAATTGAAATAGGGGTATTTTAAGTGTAAATTGTTATTAAAATTTCAGTTTCCGTTCCCAAAAATTTTAGTCCCTTGTGTCCCTATTTTTTGGAAGTACTAAAATACTAAAATTTTAAAAACAGAGACTAGACCAACAAACATGATATTGAGTTTTAGTCTCCCCGTCTCTTATCTTTTATTCTAAAGCATCTCTCAAGGGCATTTGTTTGCTATTTAGCCATAGCACATAGATATTTCTCCCTAAGGTATATGTAAAACTTGGTGGCAACCAAATCTTAATACAAAGGAAAAATATATGGAACCAACTCCTAATCAGCCAAGAATGGAACTTAATTAATTATAATTATATTAATAATTAATTTTAAATTTTTTAAATTTAAAATTTTAAAAATTTAAAATTAATTAAATAAATATAATTAAAACCTATAAAAACCTTTCTCTTCCTTTTCATATTAACCTACCCACCTCCAACAACCATACACAGACTCTCTCTCTCTCTCCGCAGAAACCAAACCGGAATGGATCATTCTCTTCATTGAAGAAAGAAAAGGTTCAAACTTCTATGATGACAGAATCTGCTTCTCAAAAATCCGATGCGGGAACACCTTCAATTGCTTTCCCTGCAACTAAAATGAAAGGTGAATTGGGATTAATTGTTTATCCTTTTTTCCCTCTAGGTATTCGATTAATATTTAATAGTTAATCTGACATACTATTGACCATGCTGTCTGACTTTGGTCTTTCTCTACAAAATACACATACAGCAGGAACAGGCATTTAAATGGGCTGGTAGCCTCCAAGCACCCACACAAGTTTCAGAGTCCAAACCCCGTGTTTTACAAAATTACAAAATATCAGTTCCCTCTTGGCCTGTATCACAATCGCCAGCTGCAATGATGCCTGGTAGTTACACAGAAACCAAAAATGTTGCTTCCTTGCTTCCGACAGAAATATAAAAAAAAACATTTATTTAATAAAAAAAAAACATCCTAATGTTTAACAAAAGAAATATTCAGTTATATTTTATATCTATAGGATTTAAAAAAAACTATGAAATTCTTAAAGAAATAAAGATATTTACATTTGTAATACAAAAAAATTCGAAAAATATATAAAAGAACATCTATTTAGTATGAAAAAGAAACATCTATATATATTAACTTATTTTTATTAAAACGAGCTTCGAGATCCAGTCCATTAAAAAGTTGGCAGGAATTGGCTGAACCCGCTCTTGGTTCCCTAACGGAATTGCATAACAAATTAACTTGAATTTTCATAAAGTTTTATTAGATTAATTAATATTGTAAGTGAAAGGATAATATCGCT
>NC_029787.2:31061738-31067942 GCF_000816755.2 Arachis ipaensis | reverse complement strand
CATTATCAAAGTATAAAATTAATATTAAAATATAACTAAAAAATAATATTAGTTTTTTTTAAATGAGCTTATTATATTACTCTCATATTTCAATTAATTTTTCTAGAGACCATATATATCAATTAGAGTTTTCATTACTCACAAATAAATTCGTCCAATAATATTTTTTAAAGTATTTAAATTCATTTGGGTATTGGTATATGGTAAGCTCCGAAAGAATCATTGTCATTTTATTATCCAAAAAAAAAAAAGTAATAATAATAAAATCGTCATCACTTAAAAAACGCAAGCTAAGCTGAAAAGCCTCGAATAATATAACGTGCGGCGACACGAAGCAGTTGCGTGTATAATAATATTCTTTAGAAAATGACTTTGGACTATGAATATATATAGTGGATAATCATGGTTAGTACAATATAATTATGGTTAAGATAATAATATTCAATAGCGCGTGATCATGATTAAAATTTTCAACTTTGATGAGTGGGATTTATTTTATTTAGTTTAATTTGATTAACTTATTGCAGGTGAAATTATTGGCCACTCCATGGATATATATTACATTATTATTATTAGGATTAGCTAAGCAGGAAATAATGTTTGTTAATTAATAGATTATTAATCCGTGATTTCATCAATGAAAATGAAGACATTAATTAATTAATCACAACATTGCATACATCATGTTTTCCACAGAGCTGAGGCACCATATATAATTTGTGAAATAATGCAATGGTAGTATAAATATTAAATATCATGTAAATGTTTTAAAACATTCTCTTAAATATAATTATTATGGAAAAGTATATGAACCAACTTCTAATCAACCAAGAATGGAACAACTTAATTAATTATAATTATATTAATAATTAATTTTAAATTTTTTAAATTTTATAATTTTTTAAATTTAAAATTTAAAAAATTTAAAATTGATTAAGTAAACCTAATTAAAACTTATAAAAATCTTCTTCTTTTCTCTTACATTAACCTACCCACCTCCAACAACCACATACAGACCTCTCTCTCTCACCGTCAGGTTCTCTCCGTCTATGCCCTTATCCAAGATTCTGCAACTTCTCAGACTGAAAGTGACGAAATGCATTGAGTTGATGATATTGCGATCCAAAGAGAGACTTGGTTTATTGAAGGAGTAGAGCCCAGTTTTCAGTGATGAGATCGTAGGAACCCATTTCAAGAACGCCATCGGTGGTTGGAATATGTATAAAAGTTCGGATGCCATGCATGTAAACTTCTTTAGCTTTGTTACAGTCGCAAAATTGAAGGTCCCCGTTGAATCAGATGGGAGATCCCGAACCGAAGGCCTGTGTAGCGAAGAATATGAAGCTTCGCCCATAGGGAAGCTGCGTGTCAAAGAGATCACGTAGATACCCTTAAAATCGGTCTCTGCCTTGCACTTGGTTCAACTTTAGGAATTGTTTAAGGAAGCAGTGGTGGAGCACGAATTGTCCTGGAACAAGTACAAAAATATAAAAAAAATATTCATTTAATAGGAAAAAAAATCCTAATGTTTAACAAAAGAAATATCCAGTTATATTTTGACAAAAATAATTAGATATTTATAAAATTTAAAAAAAAATTATGAAATTCTTAAAGAAATAGAGACATTCACATTTACAATATTAAAAAATTCAAAAAATATATAAAAGAACATTCATTCAGTATGAAAAAGAAACATTCCAATACTTAACAGAAAAAACATCTATGTATATTAACTCATTTTTATTAAGATGAGTTTCGAGGTCAGCCCATTAAAAAATTGGCAGGAGTTGCTGACCCCCTCTTGGTTCCCTAGCAGAATTATAATACAAAACAACCTAACGTTGCAGAATGAGGGTTTTGTCTCATAATAGCTCCACCCACAAATTATGGCAAGGTTTCCGAAAGCACAGTTGTAAACCCAAGAGGTTGTTACAACTATAAGACTTTCAGATAGAGATCCTCAATTGAGACACTTGCAATCAAAATAAGAGTAACGATCAATTTGGAACCATTCGGTGCACACCATAATTAACTCATGGCCTAGTTCTTATGTTTATGCATAAATGGATATTCCCATGAAGACATCTTCACGTGAAGATAACATTGCGAATCATTAGATAGTTTGACATGTTTAATAGTTCGTAATGTCATTTTCATGTGAAGATGTCTTAATGGAAATATCTACATTATGCATATTAAAGCAAATTAGGAATAATCTTATAAAAACTGTACATTGTTTCTTGAATGTTTATCGATTAGTGGCAAAATCAACAAATATTTTGAAATTCATTCGCAAAATCAACTAACACACAGGATAAAGGATAGAGACTCACAAAAAATCACCAACAATGAATACGCAGCAAGCGGCGATGGTGACCAGATGAGAGGTGCAAGGTCATGGAGGGGAGAATACGAGCTCTTGTAGATGGGATTTAGGAAGAGACAACAATGCAAGGGTTTCAAGGGCTGTGTCAAAATAACGGGGTTCAACAATAATGAAGGTCTGCTGTTTGGTGCCTGAACTTGAAATGCTACTTCATGAGTAAAATGAACAAAGTTCATGCATTGGCAGAAGAAGAGGGAAGAGCACTTTGAAAGAGTGAAGTGTGGTCAAAATTTCAGAAAGAAATATCTTTTAGTTTTTCTCTCCTCAGATTTCATAGTTCAAATTTAATTTGCAAATAATTTTATATTTAGTTGCTTTTGAAAGAAATAAAAATTTTGTTACAATCTTGAGCCAAGGATGTTCAATATTTCTTCATCCAGCTCTATCTTATCAGTTTTCATATTCTCTAAAATTCCATCAACTTTCTTACCACATCTAACGGATACCATGATCAATGATAGATACATGTCCCTGTTCATTGGAATCACATTCTTAAAGGAATTGACAAAACCTTCTATTTCTTCAGCATCTCTGTTGCTAGAAGCCCAACTCAATATGCTGGAAATGATATTAGGTTTTGGTCTCCAACCTTTGTTCTCGGCTCGTACAGCCACAGCTTCCTTCATGCACTGAAACGCCTTCTCCATGTTCTTGTTCGCTACATAACCAGACGCGATGATCGCCCAGCTGTTAGGAGTAGGAGTTTTCCCTTTCTCAACCATGCTTCGGAGAATTGTTTCCGCCTTTTCAATCAATCCATTCTGAGAATACGCAATCAGGAGAATGTTTGGCACTCTGAAATCATAGCAGTTGCCCGACGATTCCCACTCGCGAAGCAACTCTTCAGCTTGACCAAGCTCCTTGAGTTTCACCAGAGAACCCAGCATGGTTATATATTCCCTGTTGAGCTGCTTCTTGCAGTTGGATTTCTGGAGTTCCCAAAGTCTCATCATAGCTTTCTTGTTCCGCAGAGTTGCATAATGTGAAATCAGATGGTTGTAGGCAAGAGTATCGCATTTATCTGCCTTATCCTCACATTTCTTTAGGTAGGCCAGAGCTTTCTCTTCGAGACCCGCCTTTATGTAGATGTTAGCAACCATAGAATACGTCACCCAATCTGTGCCGATACAGCTGTTATTTTCCATTTCCTCCAGTAGTCTCTCCACATTAGCGAGGTCAGATCTTGCACCATAAGAGTTTATGCAGACCTTGTAGCTGAAAATGTCTGGAGACACACCGTCCTCTTTCATTTGTGTCAGAACACTAGGGACTTTGTCGTGTTGATCTGTTCGCATGTAGAGGCACATTATATTATTGTAATTGAGAGAAGAAGCGAAACCCATCTCCTTCATCTTCTGCATCTGGGAGAGTGACTTATCAACTAAGCCTTCCCTGACATAACAACTTAGCAGGGCACCATGAAGCTTCTCAGTTTTCTCTTGATCACTCAGATTATGGAAATAGCTCTCTGCATAGTCCAGTCCACGGACTCTACCAATAAGTTCTAGCTGAATGGCTTGGTCACCTGCTGATATTGGGCATAGTGCTTTGCTACTCATCCATTCAGAAACCTGAGCATGATGTAAACTTTCAGATTTTTGGTTTGGTAACTAAAACTGGTTCTACTAGCACACCAAAATTGTTTACATCATTGACAATATGTGCATGGGTGAAGCTAGGAATTTACCAAGAAAAAACATGGATGAGAACTGCAGAAACAAAATGATAAGTTGATAACTATCATATAGAAACATACTCTATTAAACAACCAAAACAATATAAATTACAAACACGTATCTATGGTCGGTATATAAGCTATACATCATATCAAATATATATACACATATAATCTGTACATGCAAGATTAAAAGTGTATCAGCATTTATGTTTTAAATTTAGTAGTAAATTACTTGTACCACAAAACATGACAACATTTACAATTTAGCTCAGGCAGAAAATAATATTGTAAAAACAAAGAAAGAAAAGTTAAGAGGGGATTGTGGATGTCAATGACTCCCCAGTCAAGTGGCAAAGCCAAACCTAAGAAAGAGGCATCCACGAGGCCCAAGAGCCCATGTTCAAGCCCGGGGGCCTTGCCTACCAGTCCCTTAGTATCAAGCTATGTTAAGTGGCTGGAGGAATTAGTCTAGCTACACAGATAAAGGTAAATAACTTCTACCCTTGATTGTATACACCGGTTATTGTACAGGTTGAAGTTAAATGTTCTAAAGTAGTTCTTTTTTCTTCTTTAACAAATGCACTACAAAAGCGTTGAAACTTCAAATTTTTGGATTTTCAATAAAATCGTTCTATAGTAAACACATTAGCAAAAGAAATGGTTAACAAAACGGATTTATTATTGATATGCAGACAGAGTGTTAAATATTCTGACAGTTAAGTCAATCTATACTAGTTAGTTGAGGCATGAACACTTTACATGATACTTATACTGGTGTTGATGAAATCTCAATCAATGATTTTCAAGGAAGAAGGGAGAAAATGCGTTACCTCAAGTGCTTGATTGAAGCGCTTGTGAGAGCGGAGATCTTTTACAATGTTGTGGAGCTCAGGGGCCTTGACGGCGTGGCCTTCAAGGAGCCAGTGGTCGAGGATGGGGACGACGCTGACGGAAGGGTCTCCGAGAGGACTGATGCGAGAGTACAGGTTCTTTCGGTTGGTCGTCTTCACTTGATTCTTGCTCGAGAACCATATCCTCGAACGTTGAAGAAAGGTGCACGTGGAGTTGCGAGACTTGTGAAGGATTGCAGAGAACATTGTCGACGGCGTTCACCAAATGCACACCAAGTGTTTGCTAAAATATTTGTTAGTTGAGCGCAAGAGGAACCAAGGGCATTGGAGTTTCACACTTTCAGACTGCCCAAATGAACTCATAAATCCAAGACCTAAGCCCAAAAATAAATAAATAAAAGAGAAAATTGAATATATTAGAATAAAATTTGATACGGCCCGGTATATTTGCTAATAGTTTGTAATTTGTAAAATTCACATCAAAATTTTGGATCTATTTGTATTTTTAGTGTTTTTCCTTCATGATTTTATTTAATTAGCTAAGAATTTTTGTTGGATAAGCAATGATTTCATTTTTAAATGAACATTACTTTGAGTTAGTTGAATTCATTGATTACAAGAGAATTTGGGAGAAATTGACAAAGAACAAAGAAAAAAAAGAGGTTAGGAGTCATCAAACACAATAAATACATAAAAATAAAACAAACAGAGAGTTCTCGGACTAAATAGAAAGCTCCTTGAAAATAACCCACAATGGCCGTGCAACGTGGTATGCCTTATCTCCTATGTTGCACGGCTATTTTGGGTATTTTCAGAGAGCCTTCTATTTAGTTTAGAGATCTCTCTATTTGTTCTATTTCCATGTGCTTTTTGTGTTCGATGACTCCTAGCCTCTTTTTCCTCTTTGTTCCTTACTAAATTTCTCCTAAATTCTCCTATAATCAATGAATTCAACTAACTCAAAGTAATACTTATTTAAGCATGAAATCATTGCTTATCCAACAAGAATTCTTAACTAATTAAATGAAATCATGAGGGAAAAATACTAAAGATGCGAATGCATCAAGACCGTGTGGTTAGGTTCTCACCCGCTACAAACTTTTCTTTTCAAGACAGACGAAGTAGCTTATGAAGTTTTCTTCTGTGCATCTAGTTGTACATATAGTTATAGTTTTTTCCTCACCTTTATTCTTCTATTTTTATAAGAGAGATAGGAGTCGTGATTGTAATAATGTGTATATATAGTTACTTATATAAAAAATCATATATATATATATATAAGGTGCTGA
>NC_029787.2:31061067-31061661 GCF_000816755.2 Arachis ipaensis | reverse complement strand
TGAGATTTGTATGTATGTATGTTTGTAAAAAGAAAAAATATTTTCTGTTTTTCAAAAAAAAAACAGCAATACGATTTCGAGTTAAAGGCTCCTATTTTATTATTAAGTGTATGAAAGTCATTGTAATATCTTTGCTATTAGAGTGACACAGTCAAAAACGTGACATTTTAGTAGAAAAGGTATTACATATACAATACTGGTGATTCATTAGAAAAATTCAAGTTGTTGATAAAATTAGAAAATATTTCAATTGTAGATGCATTTTCAGCATGCAATGTAATATGATGACATTTATTTGACTATAGTAAAATGGCGAGAATCGAATCAGTCAAAAAACCGATTAAGTAATTGGTTCAATAATTCAATAGTTTAACTGGAGTCGAACCGTAATTAAACTGTTTTAATTAAATATAAGTTAAAATTATTAAAAATTAACAATATATAATTTCACTTATTTAAATTCAATAATTTTTTAGCCTAATAAAATTCAAAGTATCACAATTTCACATAATATCTTGTTTATAACTTATTATTAAAAATTCTCAAATAAATTCAAACATCAAAAGTTTAAAACAAAAAAAAAATTAAAACACA
>NC_029787.2:31054014-31059071 GCF_000816755.2 Arachis ipaensis | reverse complement strand
TATTATTAAAAATTCTCAAATAAATTCAAACATCAAAAGTTTATGACAAAAAAAAAATTAAAACACATATAATTTTAAGATCTCATATTCCTAATATATCTACTTTACAGTAATAAAAATTTATGGTCAATAGAATTATCAATTAATAATTATTTTTGAAATATTCATAATTTACTCAATAATTTTAAAATTTTAATTCCTAATATATCTAATTTAATACAAATTAAAAGCTATCTTCAAAACTTTATAAAATCATCTAACCTTAAAAAAATTAAAGCATAATCTCTTTAACATTTCATATTAATAAATTTTAAAATTTTATATTCATAATATATGTAATTTAATACCAATTTATACCTATATTTAAAATTCTATTAATATTTTTTATTCTGAAAAAAGTTACAAATCATAACCCCCCCTCTCTCTTTCTTTCTCTCTCTCTCTCACACACAGGGGTGGCAAACGGGTCTAAATTCGCCGGGCCGGCTCGCGTAACCCGCGAAAAAAGATAGATCGGACTGAAAAATTTGAGTCACCAAATAGCAAAAGCCCGTCTAACCCGCACCGCTTAAACCGCGAACTTTAGCGGGGCAGGGTGGGCTCCCCCGCGCGGGTTTATTGTTTTTTAGTGAGGGGGTATTTTTACAATTTTTTGGCCAAAACCTAACTTCCCCCAACTTAACTTACAAGAGTATGAAGATAAAAATTGAGTGGTTTGGATTATGTTTATGTTACTTTGAAGACAATATTTATAATTATGTTTTAAATTATGTTTATTTTGCTTTGGAGAGAATATTTAAACTTATGTTTTGGATGAAAACTTGGTTTATAATTATGTTTATTGGATATTTATAATTACAAAATTTTAATGTTTATGAATATAAAAAATATAATTTTTTATGTCTTTAGAAATTATAAATTTATTAATATGATTGTGAAATTATATATATTATTTAGTAGTTAATACTTAATAGTAAAAAAAAAGAGCTTTGGCAGGCTTAGCCCACCAGCCCATTAGCCCGCAGTTAGGCAGGGCGGGATAGAATTCTAGAACCGTCTCACTAGGCGGGGCGGGGTAGACTAGCCCACCAAAGAACGGGCCAGCCCACACACTTTAGTCGGCATCCCTCTTTCTCTAATCGCTCATTCACTCTCCTTCCTCTTCTCCCACTTTCTTTAGTCACCCTCACATTATTCTCTTCCTTCTCTATTTACTCCTCATATAGAGCTCAAATATTCTATCTTCACCACCATACTTCTCTATCTCCACCATGAAGTTGTGCCATTGAAAACATTCCGATGCAACCTCATCTTTGTTTTCGTGCTTTGATCTACTATAACCATTGTTGATGTGAACCACCAGAGGGCAATGAAGTACTAGTGGTGATGGTGAACCAGATCTATATGGAAATAGACATACATGCCAGAGGCAACCAAGAGACGTGGGTTGAAAAATGAGTAAGGGCGTAGTGGAGAAGTGAGTGGGAACGCATTAGGCGAACCACTAGATCTACCGACGAAGAAGCTAGATGATCTATGTTAGATTTAAGAGTAAAATTCTTTTTCGGTCTTAAATTTAGATAACTCGCATCTTAACGATTGAAAAATGACAATATGTCTCTTATCCTTTCTTTTTATTAGACAAATGAACCCTTATCCTTCATTTTCATTAGACGCACGAGTCTTTTTGTAAGGATTTTTGACAAAAGATCACAAAAAATTCTTATATGTAACGTAAATTGTATGACCTAGTCTTTATTAGTCCGATGTGAATGATAACCATTCAATTGAGATTATTTGACTCCTAAATAATCATAAAAATAGTGTCCAAATCAAATGGTTATCATCTCTTTGCAGCGTTATTTTGGTGACTGTATAGGCAATAAACAGACTCAATCAAATGATTATTATCCATGTAGTACAGTTGAAGGCTAGATCATACAAGATAACGTCATACGAAATATTTTTTGCCACTTTTTACTAGAGAGACTCATGTGTCTAACGCAATGGAAGGATATAAGGAGTGGATTATTGTTTTTCAACCGTTAAAATGCAAGTTGTCTAAATTAAAAAAGAATAAAGCTAAAAAAATTTTACTCTAGGCTTAATTGTAATTTAATAGTGATATTAGCATTTCAATGTTTTGAAATTAGAATTTTTGATACATAATTTTTTTTTAGATTTGAGAACCGAAAATATCGTACCAGTTCGCTAGTCTATCACTGGTTTGACCAATTTTTATACCGCTTTTTTGCAAGTTGATTTTATGTATGAACCGAAGTGAATAGAAGGTCAATTTCTGGTTAATTCGGTCAGATGCTCTGTTCGATTCTTCGAACATTGGGCTATAGCATCTAAAATAAACACTTGTAACTAGACCTTCATTCCGTATAGAGAATGGCCATTCATAGTTTATATTACAAAAAAATTTCTTATATATATATGATATGGATCCCGCTAGGGAGACAATGGACTATTTGTACAATATGTACAATGGGTTATTGAGTTACAAAATAAACATTCCCCATACTATTTAGAATAACTATCCGAGTACTAGGGATAATAAACATCTTTTCAAAAGATTAAATTAATTTTGGAGTTCACCAAAGATCAAACTCTTGATCTTTCGGATCTAGCATTCTAACATCATATCATGATACCACTCATCCTAAAAGCTTCAATTGATAAGAAAAGGTAACATTAATGGTTATATCTCTAATACTCCATAAACCTCTATTGTACACATTGTATAAGTATTCCATTGACTCCTCCTCATACTTTCCCATATGATATTGTTGAAAAGATAAAATATCACAAATCTATGTTTTTCGGCCAAATATAAAGTCATATCTTCATACCTAAAATTTGACTTATATCATGCTTGTTTGGAAATAAGATATTTTATAATTAAAAGCTAAGTTTGTGCTTACAAATAATACTTAAAATTTGACTTATGTCAAACTTGTTGGAAATAAGATATTTTACAATTAAAAGCTAAGTTTGACCAATGTGCTTGCAAATAATGATGCGTTTATATTTAAAATTATTTTCATATATTTAATAATTTAAATTTGACGTCTTAACAATATGTAATTTACATCCATTTTATTTGGTTTTTTGTGTTAGGAATAAGACATCATTCTCCCTTGAAAAAACACCTTTGACAGAGAAATAAAATAAACACAATCACAACACAAGAATTTAACGTGGAAACTCCAATTACCGAAGAAAAAACCACGGCCGTTGTCAAATGACAACCAGAGAATATCACTATGTGAAAATTGTTACAACACATAGAATTCTTTCTCTCTAACACCGGCATCCCAATACACCTACACTCTCTCAAAGCAAATATCTAACTACACCTCACAACACTCTCTAATCAAAGAGTAGAGAGAAAAAGAAAAATCAGATACAAGCTTAAAGTGTTTCTGACTGGTGCAAAAACAAATGGAGAACTTAGCTTCATATTTATAGCCTAGGCCACCCACTCCATTTGCTATCCTAAGCAATGTGGGACTAATTCAACCAAATCCTAACAATCTCCACCTTGATTGAAATAGTCACACATTTTCAGCTTCCATTGTCAACACCGACAATTCTTTGCTGCCATTGTCTATACCGACAATCATAGTTCAGAGAACTATCATACTCCACCATAAAAGTATACTCACTTGGAATTAGACCACTCCAAGCATTTCTCCTTAGTACAGATCGAAACCTTGCTGAAAATTCATGGTGCAACTTCCAAATTGGCTTTTCCTGGAAGTTCTTCAGCCATCGACCTAACTCCGCCACACACCTTGCATCTCAACGCCAACCAATGCTCGTGTGCAATTGTGGACCCGATTGCCACAACTTATCCTTATCCATGGCAGTGCGGTAATACCATGAGGATACTTCTTGTCTTCAACGCCTTGTGCAAACCTGATTGTATCAACACATCCTTGACTTGTATTTGCCACAAGTCAAAATTGATTCTTCCATCAAATTTCTCTATTTCAAGCTTCACAGCACTTGGATATCCTGACATTGTTGCAACCGTATACTGGAATAGTATAACTCAACTGTAGACCGTGCACTAGGAAGGGTCCCCAGGAAAGAGATGTGGGTCACAATGGACACACTTAAATACCAGGTCTTTCCTTAGCCAGAACCTTTCCAAACAGCACTCTCACAGTGTCACACTGCCTTCCAGCAATAACAACAGCAACCAAAGATCAACCTCAAGCCACAGGACAAAATTCTTTTCTGATGTGGAAGGTCAGACTAGGCTGCAACCACAGAGCATACTAAGAATAAATCCCACCGAACCGAAGCTCTGATACCACTTGTTGGGAATAAGACACCATTCCCCCTTGAGAAAACACTTTTGACAGAGAAATAAAATAGACACAATCACAACACAAGAATTTAACGTGGAAACTCCAATTACCGGAGAAAAAAACCACGGCCATTGTCAAATGACAACCAGAGAATATCACTATGTGAAAATTGTTACAACACATAGACTTCTTTCTCTCTAACACCGGCACCCCAGTACACCCACACTCTCTCAAAGCAAATATCTAACTACACCTCACAACACTCTCTAATCAAAGAGTAGAGAGGAAAAGAAAAATCAGATGCAAGCTTAAAGTGTTTCTGACTGGTGCAAAAGCAAATGGGGAACTTAGCTTCATATTTATAGCCTAGGCCACCCACTCCATTTGCTATCCTAAGTAATGTGGGACTAATACAACCAAATCCTAACATTTTGATACAAAAAAATATTTAATTATTTTTAGCTACTATATTTTAATGTTATACAAATTATAAAATTTTGTCATTATCGTCCACTTTATCAAAAAAATAATTTGCTAAGCATATGTAACTATTCATAATGCCTTGAAATTGAGATTCTAATGTTTTTTTTTTTAAGAAATGATAAAGATAATTACAACTGTTTTTTTTAAATAGTCAAAGAAAATGTATGAATATTAGAGTAGTCATAAAGACAACAAGAGTGATTATGCATGATAAAACGGGGGTGATAGTTTTAAAAAATTTAGGCAGTG
>NC_029787.2:31050578-31053201 GCF_000816755.2 Arachis ipaensis | reverse complement strand
TTTACAAATAAAAACACTAAATTAGTAATTTAAATGATAACATATAATTTAAAATTTTATTATTTAGGTTTTATATTTTAAAAAAATTAAGTAATCTTTTTCTTAATAATATAATCGAAATATCTCTCTTTTTATATAGAATAATGCTACATATTCAAATTTTTTTGTTAACTAATTCCAACCAAATTAGTCTAAGATAACAAAAATTAGTTATGGCTAGCATTATTTAAAATCTTATTGTTTAACTTGATTAGACTTAGTTTATAAAAAGACTTGAATGTGTAGTATTACTCTTACATATATATATATATTTAGAAATTTACTTCTCATACAATTAGAAGCCAATTTTTATTGAAATTCATAGTTAAAAAAGCTCTTTCAATTAATGCAGTTGTTACAGAAAAAAATTAAAATTAATATAAAAAAAGATAAATAATACTCTTTCGAGTTAATTTCTAAGAAAAAACACAAATTTCATTTAAATTGAAAATTGATCATTCTAACGATATCTAATATAAAATTCTTAAATTGACTATGAAGTACCAAAAATTGAGTAAAAAATTATTGTAGGGTCAAATTCAATAATTTAGTGGGGGCAAATAAATTTTATTATCATATACTACTCAAAAAAATTTCAAATTGTAGTGGGACGCCACACTTATACATGTGTATCCGTCCCTGCTGAGTGCATGTTATATTTATAAGGATGCATGTTTCACTTTTGAATTGTTATAAGATAATAGAAAATTCATAGATGCTATTAATGAAAGAGGCTCATAAGGCCTCAAGATCACATATCAAAAAGTTGATATTCTACTAACTTTTAATAATATCTCAATCAAAATACATTTGGAATAGCTATTGGCATGAGTTCTCAAATAATATTTTGTATTAGTGAAAAATAATATTAAACATGAAAGATGAGTTATTAATTGCTAATAATAATTTTTTTAATTATTGATATTTTAAATTGATTGAATTTTAACACTATTTTATATACAGAGTTAACTATGTCGGATGATGAGATTAAATAATTGTATTTATTTGATATAGACAAAATGTTACAATTCTATAGTAAAATACTAAAAGACTATCCTCTTATATCCTTAGCAATTGAAGTTGATAGTTATTTGTTAGTTAAAAGAATTGTTACAGAAAAATTAAACTTTGAGAGTGATGAGTTAAAATAAATAGTCCCAAACACGTTAGTTTTTGCAATATATCTAAGTAGAAAAATATGCACTTGGCAAAGTTATTACAATTTTGTATCATGGATAAGAGATTTTGTCTTTGTTTATGATGATGAGATATGACAATAATATTTCAAATGACATTGCGTATTTACTCCTTTTTAATAGAAAAATGAGGTACATTAAGATTTAAAATACCACTAAATGTAATTAATGATTCTACTATTTAAGATATAACCCAATTTTCCTCAAATAATGTTGTTAGGAGAACTAAGCTTATAATTTGAGAAGATATTCATATGGTTAGTAGGTATTGCTAGAAAACATGTGATAAAATGTTTTAGCGGTATCATGACATTTTTATGTTATACAATAAATATTTTTATTTTAGGAGAAAAAGTAGTTGTACTTTGCGAAAACTTTAGACTTATGAAATATGGACACCGACATAGACATGAGACATGTGAATTTACAAATTTTAATTTTTTATAAGACACAGGGATACAACATATTTCAATTTTTATGCATTGTTAAAATAAACCAATTTTACATATGCATTCAATTACGAAATGTCATTTCAGCAAAAATAACTAATTTTTACATTGACCGCTTGAATAGATAACCAAAAGAACAAATGTGATTAGACAATTATGTAAAGTATTTTATACTGTTAGTGCATTAAAATTAAATTCATATATAAAATATAAAATATTTTTTAAATAAATGATAATAATAAACTATATAAAAGTATCTAAAATATTTTTTGTTTTAATAAATAATAATTATATTATTTCTAAACTCATTTCAAGAATACATGTTAAAAATAAGGCTGAAACGGTTGACACGTGATGGTATTTAGATGTGTCCAAGTGTGTCTAGAAAAGCATTTTGTATATTTTATTAAGACACGATTGAATCCCAAAGACATGTGTATCGGATGAGTGTTGAATGAGTAGTGTCGTGTCATATTCAAAATGTGTCTGTGCTTCATAGCTTTAGACAAATCCTTTAATTTCTATCATTCCACAGGGGTCAAGACAAGATCTTGTATTTAATTGTGTGGTCAGCAATTATACAGATTGGTGTGAAAAATAAGGAGCTTTTGAGGGTGTTTAGAGAAGGTTTGCAGTTGATGGTTAGGGATGGAAATAGGACTAGTTTCTGGAATAGTGTGTGGATAAAAAGTGGAGCTCTTAAGGATAAGTTTCCTAAGCTTTTTGTTGTAGCTTTTGACAAAGATTGTCACATTAGCTATTGTGGTTTTTGAGATGGGCTGTCTTGGGTGTGATAATTTCAATTTTAATACAATTTTCAATATTAGTATATTTTACTATGACAATAAAAAAAATTTAAAAAAAAAAATTATCTCATATTAGATTATACTTGCTCAAATTGGTTTTAACTTTTAACATAAAAACTAAGGAGAAAGATTT
>NC_029787.2:31049263-31050549 GCF_000816755.2 Arachis ipaensis | reverse complement strand
AAAATATTCTCAAAATTAAAAAAAAATCTATTAAAGAGATTAATATATTTACCTCTTCTTCTGAGTCAATGTATTTAATCATAATGCATTTAATGCATTAAAACAACAACGTAATTATAGTTAAGACAAATCCCTTTAAATTTAATTTTGTGATAGACTTGGTATCTATAAAGCTCGGATACTTTTTTAATTTGTTGTCTTTGTATATCAGATACATTTTAAATATTATAATTATCCATACTCGTTCGATACGCATGTTTTTTGTGTCTAACTGTGTTTTAATAAAAAAAAAAATTTTAAACATGTTTGGACACACCTAAATAATCACNTTCGTGTCATATCATATCTCATATCTGTATGTCTGTGTCACTATCCATGCGATATATATCTTGGCATTATAACAACAATAAAATTGTTTAATCAACCTAATATTTATTTTAACGAATTTAATTTTAATACATTAATAGATAAAAGGTATATAAAAATTATATGACAAACTATTGTATTAGCAACATTTTTAACTCAATTACTTAGATTATTCTAAGTTATACTAATAAAACAAACTTATACACAGTAAAGAAAATTGAATATTAACAATTTTAAAAATTATATATCTAAATTGAATAGAGATAAAATATTTTTTTGAATTATAAAAAAATTTAATAATAATATATACTATTTTTAAATTTATTTTAAAAATATAGGTTAAAAATAAAATTAGATATGATTGACACGTCACAAGTGATGGTATTTAAGTTGTTCAAGCATGTCTGGAAAAGTATTTTGTATTTTTATTAAGACACGGTTGAATATAAAAGACAGACATATCAGACAAGTGTTAAATAAATATCGTGTCATATTTAAAATATGTTTGACACATGGACACTATAATTCAAAAAAGTGTCTGTGTTTTGTAGCTTTAAATAAATCCTTCCTATCATTCTACAAGGGTCAAGACATGATCTTATATTCAATTGTGTATTCATTTTATCTTAAAATAGTTTTATTTGCTAGGTGTTCAAACTAACAAAAAAAAAATATGAAATTATCTCTAAGTATAAATACAACTACTTCAATTTAAGAAGAGACAAAATAAGTTGGTAAGTTTCAATAGGTAATAACACTGTACTACTTTGATTCCAAAATAAATATAATACAAACGAATAAAACAATCCTAAATAGATTTTAACAAAGATAATTCTCAATATTAGTATTTTTTACTATGATAATAAATAAGATTCAAGAAAATTTTTTTATCTCATATTAGATTATATTTGTTCATATAA
>NC_029787.2:31048699-31049243 GCF_000816755.2 Arachis ipaensis | reverse complement strand
ACCTTTTCTATTTAAAAATTTTAAATAAAATAAATTTAGAAATATTTAATAATATTTAAAATATTTTTTATTCTCAAAATTAAAATAAACTTTATTTAAGAGAATCACATACTTACCTCTTCTTCTACGTAAATGTATTTAATCATAATGCATTTAATGCATTTAATGCATATAAAACAACTACGCAATTATAGTTAAAAAGTCCCTTTAAATTTAATTTTACACAAAAAAAAATCAGCAAAAAAATAGTCATAATTTACTTTATTTAGTATTTATTAATTATTACAACAATTAATTAATATTAAATAAGACAAATTCTGACTATTTTTTTTGTCTACCTAACATTACCCTAATTTTAATATAGGCTTGGTATCTATGAAGTGCGAACATTTTTTTTTATTTGTCATATTCGTATGTCAAGCATAGTTTAAACATGACATTCATTGATATTAAATTGCATGTATCTTAATAAAAAATAAAATTTTTTTTACACACGTTTAGACATATCTAAATATTATTACGTGTCAGCATGTTTAATGTTTAA
>NC_029787.2:31033025-31048653 GCF_000816755.2 Arachis ipaensis | reverse complement strand
AGAATATATAATTATTAATTTTTTTGAAAAATATAATTTAATCAATAAAAGAATAATTTATTAAAAGATATTTTGGTAAGTAAAATTTAATGATAAAAAATAAAATTTTTATTAATGGATATTTTTTTAAAAAATAATTTATTTTTTCTTAAAAAATAGATAAAGTTAACATTAGTTAACACAAAAAGTTTAAAATGGATTAAAGATGGGACTTTTTAAAAGTTAGAAGAGAGGAGAATGTACATTTATAAAATAGAAGGAATGGGAGTGTTATTTTAGCATCTCGCAGGAAAGGGGAGTGTAATTTTCTCTAATAAGATGATGACTAAGATATAATCATCAAACATTATTTTTTAATTAAATTTATCAAATAATTTAGTGGTGAAGACTGAGCACACAATTTAGAGTTACACTTTGAATACATCTATAAATATACGCACCATTCGATATATACCGCATCACAGTTATATATATATATATATATATCAAGGCTGAGTTTATTGATCCTCTCTGCTTGCGGGAAAGATGGTCAAGTTAACTTTCACAAACATGTTCTTAGTTGCCCTTCTGCTTTTAGGTATATATTGCTTCAGACTTGATATTTAATTAATTTATATGTTTTGTTCGAGTAAACTTCAAATTTCTTTTATCTTTTAACAATTTTTATGTCTGACAATATTGTCTCTAATCATTTTTTTTTATTTCACTTGAATTCTATATTATGGCAATGTTCTAGTTTATCAAAATTTAAACTGACAAATTTACATTTTTTATTTAAATATATCTTTCGGTATATACAAGATGATGACTAAGATATTCATTTTGTCTAATAGTCAGGGAAGATCTTGTTCAGTAAGAAAAAAAATTGTGTGAATTTTTCATTTAAAATTCCTATGGTAATATTGTACCAAACAGAGAAAAAAATGAAAAATAGTAAAAGATGAACTAGTCCTATGCAATGATTATTAACGGTTGGGTTGTTTTGATGTTTGGCAGCTTTGACATCAGAAACAGTAGTAAGCCAGAGAGAAGAAAAAGGGAAGTGGTGTCTTTATTCATGGATGGAAATAGGTTGCAAAGACGATGTATGTGACACAAAATGTAAGAACGCACACGGCCAAACAGCTAAAGGACACTGCTCCAGTACCCATTGTGTATGCTCATACCTCTGTGATACTTGAATTCAATATCATCAGATTTTTACTATATATGCATATGCATATATATTTAAATAAAGTTCTGTATCAAGATTGAATGAATATCTCCGGCGTTCATNAACAAGTTCGTAGTAGATCAAAATCAAACAAAATTCTTGACAGTATGAAGATGTACGATCAATTCATCCATAACCTGGTATTGAAGATATATGCTCGTCAAAATAAGTGCCAATGTTAAAATTTTTTTCTTCAATTTGTATTAATGGGAAAATATTTTTTCTTATAAATATTATAAACACACCAGTGCAAAAGAGAAGAGATTTTAGGGGGAAAAAAAATTAAAGAAAAGAATCTAAAGAGAAGAAATAAAAAAAAAAAATAAAGAAAACAGAAAAATTTAAAGAAGAGAGTTAAAATTGTTTCACACAGTTCCAGTGTTGAATGAAAAGCAAGAGAGAGCAAAGATCGAAGAAGAAGAAGAGAAATTGAAGAGAGAAAGAGAGAGAAGCTTTCTATTCAGATTTGGTAAAGTGGAACTGGGGTTCTGAACTTCTAATTACAACAACACAACAACTAACACCCATACAGCTAGCTATATAAGCTGAGCCTAATAACAGCTTGCACTTGTAACTAATTCTACTGAGTCAGCTTGGCTTAACTAACTTAGCAACTGATTCAGTTTCAGCTCAATCACTACTCTATCATGCACCCTGCTATCTAATTTCATTGTGTTGCTCAACACTTGCTCTGCCATACACTCTGCTACGGAGGTCTTTTGGTTTGCTGCCATTCTGCAAAACTCCTTCATCACTAGTAGCACTGCACAACAAATTTTGCTCAACATTCAACCTTGCTCTAGCACTTTCAAACATTCCAGAGGCAATTGCCTTTGTTAAAATATCTGCCAACTGAACAGATCCTGGAATATGGCTAACCTGTACTACTTTCTTTGTTACATAGTCCCTCACAAAGTGAAGATCAGTTTCAAAGTGTTTAGACTTTGAATGCAGGATGGGGTTGGCTGCCAAAAGTACAGCACTCAGGTTATCGCAGTATATGGTGGGAGTAGAAGCTATGACCCTTAGCTCACTCAGCAGGCTCTTGATCCATATAAGTTCTGCAACCAGATCCGCCATAGCTCTGTATTCAGCCTCTGTGCTTGACCTGGCCACCACAGATTGCTTCTTAGAGGACCAGGATACCAGGTTTCTTCCTAAGAAGACACACATACCACCAGTTGATTTCCTGTCATCAGGATCTCCTCCCCAATCCGAATCACAGTAAGCTGTGATGTTCAACACGTCATTCTTATGGAGATGTAGCCCATATTTGATTGTTCCACTTGCATACCTGAGGATTCTTTTAACCAATTTCCAATGCGATTCTAACGGGTCTTGCATGAACTGTGAGAGTTTGTTTACAGCATAGGCGAGCTCTGGTCTTGTAACGATGAGATACTGAAGACTTCCGACCACTGAACGATAAAGTGCTGGTTCATCAAACCTGTCACCACCAAACTGAGATATTTTCAGTGATGATGGGAGAGGTGTTTTGCAGGGCTTGCAGCTTGTCATACCTGCCTTCTCTAGTAAATCATTAACGTATTTTTCTTGGCTGAGTAGTAATCCACCACCCTTAGTCTTGCTAACTTGAATGCCTAGAAAATAATGAAGATCCCCCATATCCTTGAGTGCAAACTTGCAATTCAACTGGTTCACTACAGCCGTTATAGCACTTGTTGAGCTTCCAGTGATGATCACATCATCTACATACACAAGCACAAAGGTGGTAGCATTGGTATCAAATTTTGTGAAGACTGAAACATCAGAGGCTGTGGCAGTGAATCCAAGCTGATGCAGAGCTGTAGACAGCTTATGATACCAGGCCCTCGGAGCCTGTTTTAGGCCATACAATGCCTTGGTAAGTTTGCATACCAGCTTCCATCACCCTGCACATAGCCCTGTGGCTGTCGCATATACACATCTTCAAGTAACTCTCCATGCAAAAATGCATTATTGACATCCAATTGTCTAATTGACCAATTGTTTGCCAATGCAAGTGTCAAGACTACCCTGATCGAGGTTGCTTTGACTACCGGACTATAAGTCTCTGTGAAATCGAACCCAGGCCTTTGAGAGAAGCCTTGAGCGACCAGCCTGGCCTTGTACTTCTGTAGTGTGCCATCAGAGTTGTACTTAACTCTAAAGACCCACTTGCTGCCAATAGCTTCTCGGTTCTCTGGTAAAGGTACAAGCTGCCATGTCTTGTTCTTAAGCAGGGCTTGATACTCATCATCCATGGCTTCTTTTCATTTCGGATCAAACATTGCCTCTCGCACTGACCGTGGCTCTACTGCAGCATGATAAACCTTGGGTCGAAGACTACCAGTCTTGCTTCGAGTGATCATAGGATGTATGTTTTGAGTACTAGGCACAGGTTCACAACTTGGAAGAACAGTTTCTAGATCTGAGATTGGGACTGGGATAGGTATGGCTGAGGGCGCTCTCGGAGGGATGAGGAGTGAGGATGCAGTGGGAGGAATTGGGGCTGGGGATGAAGCTGAAGGTGAGTGGCAGGTGATAGAATCTTGAGAGCAGGGTTGAGAAGAGTGTTGAAAGGCTTCCGAGTGACTTGTGACATGTGATGGAGGCAGGGGTCTTGGTGAGGAGTGAGTGGTTTGAGTTTGTGGAGGTAAGTGAGGGTTGGGAATCAACGGAATGGCTGGCATTGGTGTAATTGTCTCAGATTTGTTCTGCTCATCAGTGTCATTCACGAGGTGTTTTCCAATTTTGAAGGGAAACTGCACTTCATTGAACACCACATTTCGTGTGATCACCACCTTTCCTTCTGATGTAAGGCATTTGTACCCTTTGTGAGCAGTACCATATCCCAAGAACACACAGGGTGCTGATCGAAATTCAAGCTTGTGACGATTGAACGGTCGCAAGTGAGGGAAGCAGAGGCAGCCAAATACCCGTAGACAGCTGTAGTCTGGTTTCTTACCAAGAAGCTTCTCTGTTGGAGATATGTTTCCTAAGGTTGGTGTTGGTAGAACATTGATGAGTTGAGCTGCAGTGAGAAAGGCATCACCCCAGTATTTCATTGGCACTCCAGAACAGGCCATGAGTGTCATTCCCATCTCTACTACATGCCTGTGTTTGCGCTCTGCAGTTCTATTTTGTTGATGGATGTGAGGGCATGAAAATCTGTGTCTGATCCCTTGTGATTGAAGCTCCTTTGATAAGCTAACATACTCAGCAGCATTGTCAGATTGAAACAATTTAATTTTTGTGCCAAATTGTAATTCAACCATCTTTTGGAAATTAAAGAAAACTGATTTGAGTTGTGACCGTGCTCTAATTAGATAAAGCCAAGTGAATTTAGAAAAGGCATCGATAAAATTGACAAAATAGAAATTTCCATTCAAATCTGGCATAGGAGCAGGGCCCCATATGTCTGAATACACCAATTCTAAAGGAGATTGATACACTGTACTTGAACTTGGAAATGGTAATCGGTGTGACTTGCCTATGCTACAGGCTGTACAAGGCTCTTTATTCTCAACAAATGACAAATTGCAATTTTTCAAGACTGTACTAACTACTTTGTTTGCTGCATGCCCCAACCTTGCATGCCACAAGAGAAATTGCTCAGTTGTGGACATGGTGGAGTTGTAAGCAGCTGGACTTATTGAAGGAAAGAACTTGACAAATTTATACATCCCTTTATCAACTTCACCCTGTAGAATCAACTCTTTGGTTTCCTGTGATTTGACACAACAACCATGAGCATCAAACTCAAAAAGCACATTGTTATCACAGCAGAATTGATACACACTCAAAAGATTTTTGGTTATTTCAGGCACATGTAACAATTTTTGCAACAAGAACTTCCTAGAACTCAAATCAGTTTTAAAAATGGAATTTCCAATAGAGGTGATTTGCAAACCTGTTCCGTTTCCCACAATTACTTGTTCTGATCCCTCATAGCTTTTACTACTCATCACATTTTGAGGGTCTGGTGTCATATGGTGTGTTGCACCACTGTCCGGATACAAATTTTGATCATAGCTGGTGGATGGTGTTTCTAGAGCACTCAAGTGAGCTTGTGGCTGTGGCCTGACTTCTGTACGCTCATAACCCTCTCTTGAACTCTGGCTTTCATTCCCATAGGACGAATCATACCTGAACCAGCATCTGCGAGCTGTATGTCCAACCTTATCACATAGCTGACAAACTGGTCTATTACCTCCACCATCATATCGTCTGCCATCATATCCTCCATCAGACCTTCCATAAGTTCTTCTTTCATTGCCAGGAAAATTGCCTCTCATCGTCCTTCCACCTCGTCCTCTAAAATCACCTCTGAGATGCCCTCGACCTCCATAATTGTTTGAGTACTCAGCTACATTTGCTTGAATTGACAGATCTGTCCTCCAGAATCTTTCTATCATACTTTCATGTGCAAGAAGCAAAGACTCTAACTCTCCTACAGAGACACTAGATGATCTTGAGACTACAGCTGTAATCAACGGTCCATATTCCTCTGTTAAGCCATTGAGTATGGCACTAACATGATCACTTTTCCTTACTGGTTCTCCAACTGAGGCTAATGTATCTATTGTTTCTTTAATTTCTAACACATAGCTACTGGCAGAACTTCCAATTTTAATGCTACTCAATTTGTTCTTTAATTGCAGAATTCTTGCTCGAATTTGTGATGCAAAATGATCTTCTAACCTACTCCATACCTGGTATGTGTACAAGCAGCCAACCATATGAGTAGTGAAAGGCTTGGTCATCGACGCCAACAGCCAAGATTTGAGCAGAGCATCTTGTCGCTTCCACCTTGCAAATTCTGGATTCTTCTCTCCTGAAGCTGTGAACTGAGCTGGAATACCTTCTCCTGTGATGTGAACTAACAGATCGTGACCTTCGATTGTCGATTCCGCTTGATCTTTCCATTGGAGAAAGTTGTCGTCATCAAGCTTCATCGAGATCGGTGAGGACGTGAAATTAGGTTGACGCTGAACCTGAGCTTCAGCTGTTTCTGTGTTTGTCTCCATGGTAATTGAATAATCCGAGCTCTGATACCATGAAAGGTATCAGTTCCAGTGTTGAATGAAAAGCAAGAGAGAGCAAAGATCGAAGAAGAAGAAGAGAAATTGAAGAGAGAAAGAGAGAGAAGCTTTCTATTCAGATTTGGTAAAGTGGAACTGGGGTTCTGAACTTCTAATTACAACAACACAACAACTAACACCCATACAGCTAGCTATATAAGCTGAGCCTAATAACAGCTTGCACTTGTAACTAATTCTGCTGAGTCAGCTTGGCTTAACTAACTTAGCAACTGATTCAGTTTCAGCTCAATCACTACTCTATCACTTGTCTACCTTTTTCAAGTGGCGGTGGAGTTCTTTCATAGTCAGCTTAGGAGCCACAATAATGAATGATAACGAACGGGGTTACTAAAAGGGAACTCACCGCCATGTGAAGGTAAACTGGAATTAATGGGTTGGGCATGCACAATCTTTTTTTCTTTGCGCAACTCTTGCAGTTTCTTAGAACCTACATTTTGTTGCCCAAGACCTTCCGTTTGTTCTACATTGCTAGTGTGGTCTTGACCTTTAGATGGAGTAGTGAATGATTATTGAAGTACCGAATGGAAATGTCAAATATAATGTCAAATATAGCGACGGCCACGACAACAGCCACGGCGGCTCCAAAATTCGCTGCCGCCATCCCCCTCCCCCGCGCCCTCATCCAGATAGAATAACATAATATTTCTTTGAGTAGTTTTCTTCTATATATATAGAGAAGTGTGTTCTCCTTTTGTCAAGAGAGAGTGTTATTGTAGTCTCCTTGTGATAGAGAGAAGTTGTAATTCTCAAAGAAAGTTATTCAATTGTTTCCATATTTTATACAAATTTCTAATTTTTTATCTCTATATTTTGCTGTGTCATTTGTCTGGTACCTAACAGTGGTATTAGAGCCAAAGGTTGTTGATTAATATATTTTTTTTCGCTGCGAGTTATTACCGTCTAAAAAAAATGGCAGCAAAGTATGAAATTCCAAAATTCAGTGGGAGTAATTTTTCCATATGAAAATTGAAAATAAAAGCCATTATGAGAAAAGACAATTGCGTGACAAGAATTGAAAGTAGACCCACTGGAATTACAGATGAAAAATGAAAGGAGATGGACAACAATGCTGTTGCAAACTTACACTTGGTACTAGCTGATTCAGTTTTATCAAGTGTAGCAGAGAAAAAGACAGCAAAGAAAATTTGGGATGCTCTCACCAAATTATATGAAGTCAAGTCACTTCACAACAAGATATTCTTAAAGAGAAGACTTTATACTCTTCGAATGAGTGAATCCACATCGGCAACGGATCATATCAACAATCTAAATATGCTATTTTCCCAACTCTCATAGTTGGAATATACCATAGCAAAAAACGAACGTGCAGAGCTCTTACTTCAAAGTCTACCAGATTCATATGATCAGCTTATCATTAACTTAACTAATAATGTTTTGACTGATTATCTTTCTTTTGATGACATGGCTGCTGCGGTTCTTGAAGAAAAATCTAGGCGCAAGAATAAGGAAGATAGATTAGAAAGCTCAAAACAAGCAGAGGCTTTGTTGATGACAAGAGGGAGATCAATGGAGCGTGGTTCCAGTGGGAGTCAAAGTAGACCAAAGTCACAAAGTAAGAAGCAGGTCAAATGCTACAATTGTGGTAAGAGAGGGCACTTCAAGAAAGATTGTTGGAATAAGAAGAGTATAGAGAAGGTTCCAGAAGGATCAAGTTCTCAAGGATGTGTTGCGAGCACCTCTGATGATGGAGAAATCCTGTATGGCGAAGCAACAATTGGTTCTAAAGGTAGCAAATAGCTCACTGATGTTTAGATTGTTGATTCAGGAGCAACATGGCACATGACTCCTCATCGTGATTGGTTTTGTACATATGAACCTGTCTTAGAAGGATCAGTGTTTATGGGAAACGATCATGCTTTAGAAATTGTTGGAATGGGTACTGTCAAAATAAAAATGTTTGATGGTTCTATTTGTTCACTTCAAGGGGTAAGACACGTGAAAGGCTTGAAGAAGAATTTGTTGTCGATTGGGCAATTGGATGAACTTGGCTGCAAGACCCATATTGAAGGTGAAATCTTGAAATTTGTTAAAGGAGCTCTTGTGGTAATAAAAGCAGAAAAGATTGCAGCAAATCTATACATGCTTGTGGGAGATACTTTGCAAGAGGCAGAGGCATCAGTTGCTTTAACAAGCCAAGAAGAAATGACGATGATATGGCATTGCAAACTAGGCCACATGTTAGAACGAGGCTTGAAGATTTTTGTAGAACGTAATCTCATTCCCGGGCTCAAATCGGTAAACTTACCGTTTTGTAAGCACTGCGTTACAAGCAAACAACATAGATTGACGTTTGGTAGATCAACTGCTCGGAGCAAGCACATATTGGAGTTGATTCATTCTGATGTGTGGGAATCACCAGAGATGTCCCTAGGAGGAGCAAAATATCTTGTATCAATGTATCATTTATTGATGATTACTCTAGGAGGCTATGGGTGTACCTGATCAAGAAGAAGTCAGACGTATTTGCGATGTTCAAAGAGTTCAAAGCAAAGTTAGAACTTGAATCTGGAAAGAAGATCAAGTGTTTAAGGACAGATAATGGAGGAGAATATGTCGATGGTGATTTTCTAACATTTTGCAAGCAAGCAGGTATTCAACGGCAATTCACAGTTGCATACACGCCTCAGCAAAATGGTGTAGCAGAGCGAATGAATAGAACTCTCCTAGAAAGAGCACGAGCTATGTTACAAACTGCAGGTTTAGCTAAGTCTTTTTGGGCAGAAGCTGTTAAAACCGTCTGTTATGTGATAAATCGGTCACCATCAACTGCAATTGGGTTGAAGACACCAATAGAGATGTGGCAAGGTAAGCCACCTAATTATTCTTCTTTACATATATTTGGTTGTCCTGTGTACGTAATGTACAATTCCCAGGAAAGAACAAAGCTGGACCCAAAGTCTAGAAAATGTATATTCTTGGGTTATGCTGACGGAGTTAAGGGGTATCGCCTGTGGGATCCCACTGCCCGCAAGGTAGTTGTCAGTAGAGATGTGATATTTGCAGAAGATGAATTGCAAAAAGAACAAGAAAATGACAGCACTATTAAAGAGATAACCACTGTTCAAATATATGAAAAATGCAGAGAAGGTGATCTTTCTGAAGCAGAACACAACACGAAGAACAAGAAGCAGAGGCTAATGACATAGAAGTTCGTTGATCCACTCAACAAAGAAGAACACCATCATGGCACTCAAATTATGTTTTGACAAACCATGATGCATATTGTCTTTTGACAGAAGATGGAGAGCCAACAACTTTTATGGAGGCTATGCGCAATCCAGACGCTTCTATGTGGATGACAGCAATGCAAGAAGAAATTGAGGCATTACATAGGAACCATACCTAGAAACTTGTTGAACTTCCAGCAGGTCGGAAAGCCATTGGTAACAAATGGGTTTATAAGATCAAAAGAGATAGTAATGATCAGGTGGAACGATATCATGCAATATTGGTTGTCAAGGGATATGCTCAGAAAGAAGGTGTTGACTTCAATGAAATATTTTCTCCAGTGGTGAGACTAACTACTATTAGAGTAGTTTTGGCTATGTGTGCTGCATTTGATTTATATCTAGAGCAATTAGATGTAAAGACTGCTTTTCTTCATGGAGAACTTGAAGAAGAGATATATATGCTCCAACCAGAAGGTTTTGAAGAACAAGGAAAAGAAAACTTGGTTTGCAGGTTAACTAAATCTCTATACGGTCTAAAGCAGGCGCCAAGGTGTTGGTACAAGAGATTTGATTCTTTCATTATTAGCCTTGGATACAACAGACTTAGTTCAGATCATTGTACTTATTACAAGAGGTCTGGTGATAATGATTTCATCATTTTGCTGTTGTATGTGGATGACATGTTGGTAGTAGGTCCCAACAAAGATCAAATCCAAGAATTAAAGGCACAGTTGGCTAGGGAGTTTGATATGAAAGACTTGGGACCAGCAAACAAGATTTTAGGGATGCAAATTCACCGAGACAAAAAGGATAGGAAGATTTGGCTATCACAAAAGAATTATTTAAAGAAGATCTTGCAACGCTTTAACATGCAAGAATGTAAGCCAATTTCAATCCCACTTTCTATGAATTTCAAATTATCCTCAAGTATGTGCCCTAGTAGTGAAGTAGAGAGGATGGAAATGTCTCGAGTACCGTATGCATCAGCGGTGGGAAGCCTTATGTATGCCATGATCTGTACAAGGCCAGATATTGCTCAAGTAGTTGCGGTGGTAAGTCGATTTATGGCAGATCCGGGTAAAGAGCATTGGAATGTTGTTAAGAGGATCTTGAGATACATCAAAGGGACCTCGAATGTTGCATTATATTTTGGAGGATCGGAATTCATTGTCAATGGATATGTCAACTCAGATTTTGCAGGTGATCTTGATAAACGAAAATATACTACGGGATATGTGTTCATGCTTGCAGGAGGAGCTGTGAGTTGGCTATCTAAATTACAAACTGTTGTAGCTTTATCTACTACAGAAACTGAATATATGGCAGCTACACAAGCATGCAAGGAAGCTATTTGGATCCAAAGGTTGATAGAAGAACTCGGGCACAAACAACAGAAGATTTCTGTGTATTGTGACAGTCAGAGTGCCTTGCACATTGCAAGGAATCCTGCCTTTCATTCAAGAACAAAACACATTGGAGTACAATATCACTTTGTTCGGGAAGTAGTTGAAGAAGGAAGTGTTGATATGCAAAAGATTCACACTAAAGATAACCTAGCAGATGCCATGACAAAACCAATCAGCACAGAAAAGTTTGAATGGTGTAGATCCTCATACGGTCTATGGAATACATGAACAACATGAATTTTGAAAATTTATCAAAATTAGCTTTAAGTGGGAGATTGTAAAAAAATAGTAAAGCTAATTTTAGAAAATATATAAATAAATAATAACTAAATAAAATGAAAGGTAATAAACAATCTTAGTTTATAACCTTAGAATTTTAATGGTTGAAAAAAAGAAGAATTATATACCTCTAATTAACGGATGGTTCATATTGAAGAGACTCACCTATAAATTGAGTTTTTCTTTAATTCATTTCAATCAAATCATCCAGATAGAATAACATAATATTTCTTTGAGTAGTTTTCTTCTATATATAGAGAGAGAAGTGTGTTCTCCTTTTGTCAAGAGAGAGTGTTATTGTAGTCTCCTTGTGATAGAGAGAAGTTGTAATTCTCAAAGAAAGTTATTCAATTGTTTTCATATTTTATACAAATTTCTAATTTTTCATCTCTATATTTTACTATATCATTTGTCTGGTACCTAACACAAATATCCAAATGAGACGATTCCAGCGGCAATAGAAAACTAAATCTGAGACTTTAAAATGATTTACTTGTGCCTATAGTGGACAATAAGAATGAGCCGTGCACGCCACTATTTTTTGTGCCGCGAATCAAGTCTCATGTGACACCATTAATAAAGCACGTGGCTCACAGTTTGGGCCTCTAAAAGCCCTCAAAAGTTCGATTTTTTTAGTATTTAAAGAGAAAATATGAAGGAGAAAAATGGAGGAGATCAGAGTTTAGGATTAATTTTAGTATGATATTTTTAGGTTTCTATATAGAGAAGCTCTCCTCTCTCTCTAAAATTATAGTAGATTTAGTTAATTTCTTGTCATTTTTTTTTCTAGTTTTAGTTTCTAATCTTGTTTTAGTTTCATTTTATTTATATTTTTTTGTTCAACTATCTTAGTTCATTAGCACTTTTTTTGTTAGTTTCTTGGTATATTATTTAGTTTATGAATTCTTATTGGATTTATGTATTTGATTTATGAGTTTGATGTTTGATGTTTTATTATTGCTCAATTGAGTTATTATCATTGAATTCTTGTAATGAGTAGTCATAGTTTTTACTAGTCTTGTAATTATGAAGCTTTGTGTTTATGCCTTCCAAGTATTTGATGAAATGTCTCACTTAATTTTAGAGTAGATTTTACATTCTTGGTTTAGGTTAGTAACTTGGGTGATTTTAAGTTACTAATGTCCAAATTGATTGATAATTTAGATATGTTAATTAATCTTATTTTCATCAACATTAATCTTCTACTAATTTTAATTAGCAAGTTGGTTAGAACTTGTGATTAGGATTAACTAAACCTAATTGACTTTTCTCAATTTGTAGAGGTTGACGAATTGAATTTATTCTTTGTAATTATCATGTTGTGGTTAGTGACAAGGATAATGATCCTTAACCCTCAACACTTACCAAGAATAGTTATTGCTTGCTACTTTAATTTCTTACTATTTCAATTTCTATTAATTGTAAACCAAACTCTCGATTTTCCCAAAGCTAATAATTAAGTACTACACTGTGATTCCAATGGTGATATTCTTTGTGGGTCAAATCTTATATTAATTTTTTTTGTTATTAATTTCACTGGTCACTTTTTTCTTTGAATATTTTGTATGTTAATTCATGTTTATATTATTTGTCCATACACTACAAAAAAAATATTGAGAACCGTTAAAATTACTGTCGAAAAAATACATAAAATCTAAAGGTATAGAGATTACTGTCAAATTTTTTGTCGAAATTTATCCAACAGAATAAACCTCACTGATAACATGATACCGGCAGATTTTTTGTGTCCGGCGGTAATTTTCGTCGGACTTAGTGACGGAATATGGGTAGTAAGAAAATTAAATCTGTTGATGAATGTTACTGAAGGTTGTGGTAGGCTTAGAGAAGGGGGGGTTGAATCTATGCCTTCCTTTTAGTTGCTGTTGTTACCCTTTTTAAACAGATTTGCAATTCTGATTCTGTTTTAACTTAGCAGCGGAAATTTATGAGACAATTTATTTTTGTCTCATGAATATCAGAAAACAGAACACAGCAGAGAAGAGAAAAGCTAACACTTTTTCTCTCAAGTGTTTCTCTCAGCCTTTTTCCACTCATGGCTTTTACTTGAGTTTTCTCATAATGCCTTTTCTCACTAGAAATTACAGAAAGATAAACATAGAAAAGTATATTACAATCTGTAAAACATGAAGGAGATTGACTTCATTAACAGCCTCAGTGCTATGCGAAAAACCAGATTAGCAAGCCTCTGATTCAGTTCTTCATACTGGCGGAATGCACCTTTGATTAGGTTACACTGTTCAGTTAGTTGAACTTCTTCAAAGAGCTCTCTCAGAACAAAACCTCTATTCACTGGTTTTCTCTCCTTGCTTTCTGAATGAACAGCAAGCTTCTTTTATCTCCTTGCATGTGGTTGAGTTCTTCTTCCAAGGTCAACACCTTGAGCCTTGAGCTTCACCAACCCACAAGTTCACTTTTTTTCCTTAATCCTCAGAGTAGAAACTTTCCTTCTGACTTCCTCACCTTGACCGAAAGCCATACAGCAGCAACCATAGAAATCTTCTAATGGTCAACTTGATCTGAGCCATAGAGATGCAACTTGGTCCCCAAGAATCTCTTGTGACCGTGGATTTGTAGCAGTGAAGAATGGAGATCAACTTTACCTTGAATGCCATTTTCGGATAGTGCAGAGAGTTGGGAAGAAGGGATGAAGATCTTATGCATGCAAGATGAGATGGATTACCTTTAACCTAAGCTTGATTTGGATTAGATTCTCTGCTTTAGCTTCTGTGCTTCAAGCTTAGATTTTCTCTTTCTTGCTTCTTTGGTTACTGGCTTATGGAGGAAGCTTTTCTTCTCTTTCTTACTTTTTGTGAAGTTGATTTGACTTGGTCAGAAAGTAGAAGAACATTGCACTTCAAGAGGGAGAAGACTTCAATCTTACAAAAGAAGCCTCCGAGATGGATACGGGTTTGGATTGAATTTCCATAAAGCAACCCGGTTGGCCCATAAGATCCTTTGGCTTTGTTTCCTTTGGGCTGAGCTTGATTATTTACCCATCAGCCTTGCTAAATTTTATTATACCATTTGGGCTGCTTAAAAATGAATTTGGCCTGCAATATGAAATAAATAATTAGCAGCATATACTTATTAACACTTAACTCTAATTATTTATTTTGCCCAAAAATAATGTTTGTCATCATTAATTGATTTAGTTAATTTCTTAAGTCAACAATCTCCCCCTTGATGACAAACATGTTTTAAGCAATAATCAAAAGGAATTGAGTTTGAGTAAGGTTTGGAAACTCCCTTTGATATTTGTCATTTGCTTTTATGTTGCTCCCCCTTTCCTTTTCAATATTTGCTCCCCCTGGATTTATGCTTTCCTCTTTGTTCTTGTTTCACATTGTACTTAAAGAGAGCATAATGAAGAGTTATGCACAATTTATCTTGTACAAGGAATATCAAATGAGCAACATCACATAATCAGCCCAACATCAAGCTAATATCATCAGCATCAGTCATGTAGAATCAAATTTTAGTGCAGTAATTTCAAAAGAAAAACTGATAGCTGCATCAATGCCAAAATAAGCTTATCCTACTATTAAAATATGCTTATCCTACTATTACTCCCCCTTTTGTCATCAAGGGTGGACGACTGGCAAGATCAACAAAAACATCACTATAAACCCTGCAAGAAAGGTTAGTGCCCAGTCCAAAATACTAACTAAACTACCAAAGGTGCAGTAATATCCAGAGTTATTACAGCCATCCAAAAGGAAACAGTTCAAAAGTATTAAAGAAGCAGAATTCATGAGACAAAAAGAGAGCAGCAACAACAGTTTTTGAGACAAATCCTAGGCATCAGAACCATTCCCCTCCGAAGCAGCTTCCTCTTCAACATCCGTGGCAATGTCTTCATCATTTTGAAGGTTGTCAATGAAAGTCATCAGTACAGCCACCCTATCCCTTGATTTCTTCAGGAAGTTCTCATGCTTGCTAGCCAGCTTCCTTTTCTCTTTGCTCAATTCAATCAAGTGATTCGATTGGGAGACAAACTCTTGAGCAACATTGATGAGCGGATAATTTATACGCTTTTTGACATTGTTTTTAGTATGTTTTTAGTAGGATCTAGTTACTTTTAGGGATGTTTTTAATAGATTTTGTGTTACGCTAATCACTTCAGTGGAGTCATGCCCAATCCTTCTGGATAGGGTATGTCAGGCTTGTCATGTCTGAATTACACTCATATTTTTATTAAAGCTTGGCTGGCTATTAAGCCATGCCTGACCCTTTGATTGGAGTTTTAAGACTAACATGGCAAGATTCCTGGAATTCATATTAAAAATTTTGAAATCCTTATTTTTATTTTTCACAATAATTTTTGAAAAAAAAAATAATAATAAATAAAAATACAAAAAAATTAGAAAATCATAAAAATCAAAAAATATTTTTGTGTTTCTTGTTTGAGTCTTGAGTCATGTTATAAGTTTGGTG
>NC_029787.2:31022614-31032368 GCF_000816755.2 Arachis ipaensis | reverse complement strand
ATGGAAAGGAGTAAGACTGATTGGATGAAGATAGCAGGAAAGCAGAGGTTCAGAGGAACGAAAAGCATCTCCATTCGCTTATCTGAAATCCCTGCCAATGAATCTACATAAGTATCTCTATCCCTTTTATTGTTTATTTTAATCTAATAAAGTATCATGTTTAAATCCGCCTGACTGAGATTTACAAGGTGACCATAGCTTGCTTCATACCAACAATCTCCGTGGGATTCGACCCTTACTCACGTAAGGTATTACTTGGACGACCCAGTGCACTTGCTGGTTAGTTGTATCGAAGTTGTGACAATTATGAATTAAGATCAAAGCACCAAGCTTTGGAGCCATTACCAGGATTTGTTCGAGCCTGGAGATCACAATTTCGTGCACCAAACATCCCTGACCACATTCAGCAGAGTGGATTTCTTCCCAGTGGAGATGGAAGTACCCTCAGTGGAAGGAGCAGGAGAGTCATCTGGAATGAACTCTTCATCATCATCATCTAGAACCACTCTCTCAGATCGAGTTGGTCTTTTTTGCTGTTTCACTGAACCACCTCCCTTTAGATATGAATGTCTATTTTCATATTTCTCATTGGTCAAGTCAACACCAAAATACTCAAAAATGCAAGTTAGAAACATGCCATAAGGAAGAGCTTTGTCCTTTTCACTTCTAACAGAGTCAAACATGTATCTAACCATCAAATATGCAAATAAAATTTCAGTTTTGGTGAGAAGGGCATATAAAACAAGAGTATCAGTGTAGGAAACCCTTTGATATGAGTCGCTTTGAGGCAGAATAATATGATTGACTATTCGGTGTAGTTGAGCATGCTCATATCCTAGGGCTTTGTGAGTGGGTGTAATGCCATCTATTAAGGAGATATGTTCACAAATACTAGCCAGGACATTATTGTAAGAAACACCAACTCCTTCATCCCACTTAACTGACGTGTAGGCACAGGGGCCAACATCAGTATACTTCAAAGCATCACTGATGGTCTCATTGTTTAAAACGATATCTCGGCCCTTGACATACGAATGAGCAGTGCCTTCATGATAAGTCATGTTTGCATAAAACTCTTTAACCAACAAGGGATAAACAGGTTTTTTGATGTCAAAAAGGTGATTCCAGTCTAGAAAAATAAAGTTATCAACAAAAGGAAAACCTTTTCTTTTCAGAGATGGCAAATCAGCGAGAAATGAAGGGCATAGGGTACGATACTGGATAACTCCCTCATAAAAATTATTATTCATGGCAGATTTGAATCTATAGGGATTATAGTTTGAATGAGAGGTCAAAAAGTGAGCTTTGTGATCAAAAGGTCCAATTTCTGGTTCTTTAACATTTTTGAGAGGGACTCGTGTGTTACCTCGTTGAGAGCGCATTGGAACCGACCTGGATTTTGGTTGTGTTGGTTCGGGAATGGGTTCCTCAGTCGCCGGACGTTTGCCTTTGGAGGAGCTAGGCTTTGCTGAACTCGGTTTTGAGGAGCCAGGCTTGGAAGGTGTGGCCTTTAGTGGTGGAGTCGGCTTGGCAGAGGCAAAAAACCTTGGAGTATTTTTGGTCCGAGCCATGGGGTCACAACGAGGAGGAGAGGTAGGAGGAGAAGGAGAAGGGGTAAAGGTGCGGTCTTGAGAGCGAGTGGAAGGCTTTGTGGGTAGCTTGAAAACTTTTTCACGAGGAGCCATTTTTGCAATGGTTTTCTTCCTCATTTGGTCAGTTTCAATCTTTGGAGGGAAGGAATGCAGTAAAGTGAGTGGGAAGAAACCGAAGAGTGTGTGGAGAAGTTATGGAGGGAAGAGAGGGAGTGTTGGTAACCGTACCCAAAAGCAAATTTCTAAAACTATGCAACTGCATCACCATTTGAAAAGACTTGAAAAGACATGAGCTCATAAAATAAGGATTTTATTTTATTTTAAAAATAAAAGGGAAGTTAATTTTAAAATTTGAGAAAAATAACAAAATTAACCTGAAACACCTTTTTGCACCAAAATTAAATCCTCTTGAAAACCTTTTGGGCCACAAAACATTTATTGAAAACCTTTTATGAAACACACAAGTCATCAAAAAATAACAAACAAGATTGTAACATTCATGTTAGGGCCTTGAAGTGATATGAGATTAATAAAACACATTTGGACCACTCTTGATCTGAATATTGAGGTTGGCCCAGATTGAGGTTCATTTGAAATAAGGCCAGAACACACTGACTTGATGGAAACGTTCATCACCTACTCAGAATTGTCTCATGCCTGTTTATGAGACAAAAAGCTCCAGCAAATACATAAGCATTTTTCAAACAAAGAATCATAACTCAAGATTCCTAGACAAGTCCTAAGCATGCAGAATCTATCCTCAGCTAATGGTTTTGTAAAAATATCTGTTAATTGCTCCTCTGATTTAACAAATTGAATACTAATATCCCCCTTTTGGACATGTTCTCTTATTGAGTGAAATTTCACTTCAATATGTTTAGTCCTAGAGTGCAAAACTGGATTTTTAGAAATATTAATGGCACTCATATTATCACACAGCAGGGGAATATTTTCAGCATTTAATTTGTAATCAGCAAGCTGCGTTTTTAACCATAAAAGCTGAGAACAACAAGAAGAAGCAGCTATATACTCAGCCTCTGCAGTGGAAAGGGCCACTGTTGGTTGCTTCTTACTTGACCATACATTTAAGGACTTCCCAAGGAAGCAACATAAACCAGAAGTGCTCCTTCTATCAACTCTATCACCAGCAAAATCTGCATCACAATAACCAACTGCAGAAAAATCATCAATCTTAGGATACCAAAGACCAAAATTGGATGTGCCATGAACATATCTAATGATCCTTTTAACTGCAGAAAGATGTGACTCTTTTGGTTTGGATTGGAACCTAGAACACAATCCAACACTTTGCACAATATCGAGCCTAGAGGAAGTTAAGTACATAAGAGAACCAATCATTCCTCTATACCTAGTCTCATCAATATCTTTCTCAGTTTCTCCCTTATCTAATTTAGAATTAGGATGCATGGGAGTTCCCATGGGTTTGGCATTTTCCATACCAAATTTCTTAACTAATTCCTTGGCATACTTCTCTTGATGAATGAAAATACCTTTTTTAGTTTGTTTAATTTGTAGCCCAAGGAAGAAATTAAGTTCACCCATCATACTCATGTCAAACTCACTTGTCATGAGTTTTCCAAATTCAGAACAAAGGGATTCATTTGCTGATCCAAAAATAATGTCATCAACATATATTTGGACTAGAATAAAGGAATCATTAGAGTTTTTGATGAATAGAGTTGTGTCAGTGGTGCCTCTTTGAAATCTATTTTTCAAAAGAAAAGAACTAAGTCTCTCATACCAAGCTCTAGGAGCTTGTCTTAAACCATAGAGAGCTTTAGACAATTTAAAAACATGATTAAAATGCTCTTTATTTTCAAAACTAGGAGGCTGCTCCACATACACTTCTCTATCTATCACTCCATTCAAAAATGCACATTTCACATCCATTTGATATAATTTAAAACCACAATATGCAGCATAAGCTAAGAGAAGTCCTATGGCTTCCATTCGGGCAACAGGGGCAAAGGATTCATCAAAGTCTATTCCTTCTTCGGCAGATTCAGTCACCAAAGGATTCTGTGTGCTGCTGTCTGCAGAATTTTCTTCAGATTCATGAGACAAAATGGAATTGTCTCTTGAATTTTCAGCATTTACAGTTTCTGGTTCAGCTTGTCCAGAATTTTCTTTTCCTTGATTTTGAGCAGTTTCAACCTCCTTTTGAGCTTGATTTCCTGCATCACAATCTTCCAAAATGCTTTGTACCAAGTTAGTATCACTAAATGTAACATGTATGGACTCTTCAATAATTCTAGCATCTTGATGATAAACCTTATATGCTTTACTAGTTGTGGAATATCCTACAAACAAACACTCATAAGCCTTTGGATCAAATTTTCCCAAATTTTCTTTGTTATTTAAAACAAATCATTTGCATCCAAAGATGTGCAAGTAATCTAAGTTTGGTGGGTAGCCTTTCCAAAGTTCATAAGGGGTTTTCTTCGAAAATTTCCTTATGATTGTTCTATTTAAAATGTGGCAAGCTGTGTTAACTGCTTCAGCCCAAAGGAATTTTGGAATATTACTCTCACAAAGCATGGCTCTTGTCATCTCTTGTATGCTTCTATTTCTTCTTTCCACAACACCATTTTGTTGTGGTGTTCTTGGACAAGAGAAGTTGTGAGATATTCCAAATTCCTCACAAAAGGATACAAACAAATTATTTTCAAATTCAGTTCCATGATCACTCCTTATAGAACTTAACAAACTGATTTTTATTAAAGTTATTCCTCTTTGCAAAAGCATTTTTACCAGAAATTTTTTGAACATTTTAACCTTTCGAATAAGAGGTTTTGTTGTAAAATGGTGGTTTCTTAAAAACAGGCTCATTTTTCGAAACATAACCCAAACCTGGCCGGTTTGAACTTGGTTCAGTTTTTGGTGAAGGCTCAGTTTCACTTGTGTATACTTCATCAAATTTTTCTTCAAGTGTTGGAGCATTTTCAATACCAGATTTGTTTGGTATGGTTTTGGTATTTGATGAAGAAGCCACAAACTTTATAGAGGAAATATTAGAAAATGCATCTTCCTTAGCTATGTATCCTAAACCAGATTTTTCAAATAATGGTCTTTGACTTGCAAGTAATTTGTCCAAGTTACTAGAGCCTTGAGCAAATTTTGCTAAGTCACCATTCAGCCTTTTAATCATATCATTTAATCTTTTATTTTCAGCAATTAACTCATGTGAAGGATCCACAATGTGATTTCCTTTTAATTTTTCAAGTTCAGATTTTAGAAATCTGTTTTCTTCAATGATGTCCAAAGCACATTCAGTTTCCTTCACTTTTTCTTTTAAAAATTCATTTTCAGCTCTTAACACATCTCTTTCAGATCTGCATTTATTGTATTTATCAAGCAGTTTTGATGTGTTTAAAGTGAGATCATCAATAATAACATGCAAATCCTCAATGGTCAAATCATAATAGTTTACCTCATCAAGATTATTGTTTCCAGCCATGAAGCAGTCTCTGTCATCTCCTTCGGATTCTTCTTCTTCATTTGAGTCATTCTCAAGATCCTCCTAAGCTGCCATGAGTACTCTCTTCCTTTCCCTCTTGCCTTTGTCCTCCTTTTTGAGCTTTGGACAGTTTGACTTGAAGTGTCCAGCCTCCTTGCAATGATGACACGTCACCTTGCTCAAGTCTATCTTTTGCTCCTTTGAACTTGAACCCTTGTATTTGCCCTTGCTTTTCATCATCCTTCTAAATCTACCATAAGTTGTAGTCAATGGATTGGATGAAGATCCTTATCCTTTCTTTCCAGTAGGTATAGTTCTTTCCGTTAAAGAAAGGTGGCCTGTTGTTTGACTGGCCTTCAGTGAGGGTGTAGGCAACTGTGGTTGTGCCCAGATTGTTCGCCATTGGATCTTTGCTCCAAGTGGTTAAGCTTGATTCTTGAGACCTTAGCTCCTGATACCAATTGAAGGTTGTGGTAGGCTTAGAGAAGGGGGGGTTGAATCTATGCCTTCCTTTTAGTTGCTGTTGTTACCCTTTTTAAACAGATTTGCAATTCTGATTCTGTTTTAACTTAGCAGCGGAAATTTATGAGACAATTTATTTTTGTCTCGTGAATATCAGAAAACAGAACACAGCAGAGAAGAGAAAAGCTAACACCAGCATGTATCCTGGTTCGGTTGCCTTGTGCTATGCAACCTACATCCAGTCTCCTCCACAACTATGAAAGAATTTTACTATAGTTAATAGTATTACATACACCAATAACTCAGGATTGACCCAATCCTTTCACACTCAAGTTCTAACCTAACTTGACATTGGCTATGCTAATACCTAACTATTCACTCTTAGTGCTAACCCAACTAAGAAAGGGATACCTCACAGGTACAAGATACAAGACATAAACACACCTAAAGAAATCTGAAAATTACTCTAGGCTTTTCTCTCAAGTGTTTCTCTCAGCCTTTTTCCACTCATGGTTTTTACTTGAGTTTTCTCACAATGCCTTTTCTCACTAGAAATTACAGAAAGATAAACATAGAAAAGTATATTACAATCTGTAAAACATGAAGGAGATTGACTTCATTAACAGTCTCAGTGCTATGCGAAAAACCAGATTAGCAAGCCTCTGATTCAGTTCTTCATACTGGCGGAATGCACCTTTGATTAGGTTACACTGTCTAGTTAGTTGAACTTCTTCAAAGAGCTCTCTCAGAACAAAACCTCTATTCACTGGTTTTCTCTCCTTGCTTTTTGAATGAACAGCAAGCTTCTTTTATCTCCTTGCATGTGGCTGAGTTCTTCTTCCAAGGTCAACACCTTGAGCCTTGAGCTTCACCAACCCACAAGTTCACTTTTTTTCCTTAATCCTCAGAGTAGAAACTTTCCTTCTGACTTCCTCACCTTGACCGAAAGCCATACAGCAGCAACCATAGAAATCTTCTAATGGTCAACTTGATCTGAGCCATAGAGATGCAACTTGGTCCCCAAGAATCTCTTGTGACCGTGGATTTGTAGCAGTGAAGAACGGAGATCAACTTTACCTTGAATGCCATTTTCGGATAGTGCAGAGAGTTGGGAAGAAGGGATGAAGATCTTATGCATGCAAGATGAGATGGATTACCTTTAACCTAAGCTTGATTTGGATTAGATTCTCTGCTTTAGCTTCTGTGCTTCAAACTTAGATTTTCTCTTTCTTGCTTCTTTGGTTACTGGCTTATGGAGGAAGCTTTTCTTCTCTTTCTTACTTTTTGTGAAGTTGATTTGACTTGGTCAGAAAGTAGAAGAACGTTGCACTTCAAGAGGGAGAAGACTTCAATCTTACAAAAGAAGCCTTGCGAGATGGATACGGGTTTGGATTGAATTTCCATAAAGCAACCCGGTTGGCCCATCAGATCCTTTGGCTTTGTTTCCTTTGGGCTGAGCTTGATTATTTACCCATCAGCCTTGCTAAATTTTATTATACCATTTGGGCTGCTTAAAAATGAATTTGGCCTGCAATATGAAATAAATAATTAGCAGCATATACTTATTAACACTTAACTCTAATTATTTATTTTGCCCAAAAATAATGTTTGTCATCATTAATTGATTTAGTTAATTTCTTAAGTCAACAGTTACTGTCGAAAATTTTTCGACGGTAATGTTTGCGCCATCTCACACGTCTTCGCGCCATCTTACCGGCAGATTAATCCTATGGTAATGTCGACGGAAATTTTTTATATTTTTTTTTAAAAAATTGACTAGGTTGTTACCATCGGTATATTTCGACGATAATCTTTTTTATTTTTTTAATAATCTTTTCACGTCCATCTTTAATCTACCCTGGTAATTAATAATTAAAATATTACTTTAAATCTGATGTAAAATATCAAACATATAAATTAAAAATACAGAATGATGGTAATTGAAATATCTGAAACAATAGTAATTATTATATTACATTCTTCTCAAAGTTTGGTAACGAAATGCATATCATAGAACTATATTTACATTAACCCTATTCAGATTCTTCATCTTCTTCTAGTTCACCATCCTCCTCTTTCGAAGTAGTTTTCTGATCATCAAACTCTTCTTGCTCTTCTTCGTTGCCATCGACCCCGTCTTCTTCTTGAAGATCGTCATCCAGTGGTTGTAGTGCATCGACATCTATTCTAAGTTCAATGATGTCATCATCTATAATAGTCGATGTAAGAGTGATCAGCTCACCGGTATCAACCACTATTTTCGAAGGAGTTAGGTCATCAATATGGTTAGGTTTCTGATCCTCTGTCCTATCATCAAACTCGATGCAGCCTCTTGGCTTAGTCTTAACTACAACTACCCAACTAGACTTGCATGAACCTGGATAAAGCAATTGGTATATATGTCATGCATTTTGAGGTAGAATAAAAGGATCATAGTGCCTATATTTCCTGGTTATATTAACTTCAGTGATATCGTAGTCCTTGTGCTTTCATGTTTTTTGTCGCGAATTTGGATCATACCATTCACATTTAAACACGCATATCTTGTACGTAGCGTGACATAAATACTCTAATTCAATTATGTGGTGTAACATGCTAAACCAATCAGAATGACCCGCCTGAATTCCACGAACCCGAACTCCTGTGTTATCTGGTTTCTTTCTAATCTACCACTGTAAAGAATGGAATCGATATCCATTAACATTGTATATCGGGTAGCTAGTGTCCTTATTCATTGGGCTCCAACTAAGTGCAACTAGTTTCGAATCTGTTGTGTCATTTAGATGCACACTGACGTACTCTCTGAACCAACATGAAAAATTGTCCAATGAGTTATCAGGATTTGCCTCTTGGAATAACCTATATGATAGAATAGGATAAAGAAGTCTTAATTAGATTAAGAAGTTAGTATCTTACTTATTGTAACTTCTACGAAGAATTAAGAAACTCACCTGAGGTAGGGTGAAATCTAGTCACAATTAAAAAACACATGCAGATGTGCGACATTGATTTATTTCTGCTCTAACTAGTAGTCATATATTCACATACTTAATATTAATAATACAATATAGTATTGAGCCTTTACGTATTAATCTATCAACAATATTTCTAAAAAGTTAAAACTTTTTCATCTTATGAGAACAGATAACACATATTTACATACTTAATATTAATAATACAATATAGTATTACATATAAAACCAATTGCAAAACCTACCCCTCTGAATAAAACTTTAACTAACAAGGCAAGGAAAAATAAATTCTAACAACAACTCAACTCGCAAACAAATTCTTTTATGCTTTTGCAGCTTCACAATAAGCTTTCGTACCTATAGCTGAAATGGGAGAAAAAGGGGGTAAGAACTAGGGAGTTCTTAGTAGGGTCGGGGTTAGAAGTTAAGTTCATTTTATTCTTTATTATACTTAGCCAACAGCAACAAACTCTGGAATACAAATAACTTTTAACAAACCAAAGATACCGAGAGAAATAAATCAGAAGGTACACATGCACAATCATAACAAACCACAGAATACATAGAAATTACAAGTCAAGAAGCACATACATACACAATCACAGAAAAGTATGCGCAAACAAGTATGATGCATGTCTATCCTATGCAGACCAGGAGCTCATGTGTAAGACCCGGTTAATTAATGGCTAATTAACCCATAAATGAGAATTTATTCTAGAAAGCCAAAAATATTATTTTTATGGCTAAATGTGATAGAGGAAATTGAGACGAGAATTTCGGTACCAATTTTATAGAAATCGGACCAAGATTGCTTTTTTTTTTTTTGTTTTGTGTCTTTTCATGTTTATCATATGCATTCTTGAATTCTTAGTGCGTAAGCATTAAAGAATTCTAAGTTTGGTGTCTTGCATGTTTTCTTTGCATTAAAAATTTTTCAAAATTGTGTCTATGATGTTCATCTTGACATTCAAAGTGTTCTTGGTGTTCATCTTGACATTCATGGCATTCTTGCATACATTCATGTTTTGATCTAAAAATTTCATGCATTGCATAATTTTCATGTTTTCATAAAAATTCTAAAAATCAAAAAAAATATCTTTCCCTTTTTCTCTCATCAAATTCGAAAATTGAGTTGACTTTTTCAAAAATTTTTAAAAATCAAAGTTGTTTTATGAGTCAAATCAAATTTTCAATTTGAAAATCTTATCTTTTTCAAAAATCAAATCTTTTTCAAATTTCTTAGTTATTTT
>NC_029787.2:31015090-31015619 GCF_000816755.2 Arachis ipaensis | reverse complement strand
TGAACAAGTCAAGAAAATCCGAGACAGGATGCTTACGGCGCAGAGTCGCCAAAAGAGTTACGCCAATCAGAGGCGGAAGCCCTTGGAATTTGAGAAAGGAGATCATGTTTTCCTGAAGGTTACTCCGACCACAGGAGTAGGTAGAGCGATTAAAGCAAAGAAGTTGAATCCTCGATACATTGGTCCATTTCAGATCCTGGAGAGGATTGGGCCAGTGGCATATCGGATGGCTCTACCACCTCATCTTTCGAACCTGCACGATGTGTTTCACGTGTCACAGCTTCGGAAGTACACTCCTGATGCTAGCCATGTGTTAGAACCTGAATCAGTTCAGTTAACGGAAGATTTGATGCTTCCAGTGGCTCCAGTCCGAATTGATGATACTAGTATCAAACGACTGCGATTGCGTGGGTTTCATTAGTCAAAGTGGCTTGGAGTCGAGGCGGTGTTGAAGAACACACTTGGGAACTTGAGTCGGAGATACGAACGGCGAACGGATACTTATTCTCAGGTAATTGAATTTGAATTT
>NC_029787.2:31004718-31007073 GCF_000816755.2 Arachis ipaensis | reverse complement strand
TTTTATCTCCATTAAATAATACAAACTGTGATGACTCTTTCTAGAGGGGATTTTGGAGATTAGGTTTTCGGTATTTATGTCCCTTTGGGTTTTCCTTGGGGTTTTCCTTATTTTATTATATGTATATATTGCTATGCTCGAACCGGTTACCTTCGCAGCCGGATTTTGAGTCTTGATATTCCTGTTTTTGATACTCTTTATATATATGATCTTGCGTTAGCTTATCCTTTGCTCGTTGTGTTAGTGATCGGAGTGTTGCGCTTTCGAGTTGCGGTTTTTGTTTATCCCTTTTTTCTACAAGGCTCCTAGTTATAATCAATCATTCATACTACTATACGTACTAAATTTTTGTTTTAGTGGTCGTAATACCTTGCCATCTCTGAATTATGACTTAAGCATAAGTCTCTGTATGGTAGGGTGTTACATCATGTGTCGGTTGTCTACCCGCTCTCGACATTACTCGGGCACAAGTCCCAGATATGGCTTCCAAATGCATACAGTGTGCATATAAGTCTTACGGCTGGGCCGCATATAAAGTGACTTTTAAACGTGTTGTAATATGCTTACATCTGAAAAATAGTTCACAATGTGTGAGCGTCCCCACTATACATTTGGCCCTAAGACCCAAACAAGGTTGCATCTGGTCTCGTGTGGCAGATAGTTTTTTAAAGTCATTTTATTTTTGTTCTCTGCTCTCCTATGATAGAGATCCCTTTAATTAATACATTCTCTTCTTTTTTTGTGCTCTGCTCTCCTATGACAAAGATTCGTTAGAATCTTTTAGTCTTTGCTCTGTGCTCTCTTGTGGTAGAGATCTTTTTAATTAATATATTCTTTTTTTTTATTCTCTACTCTCCTGTGACAGAGATTCGTTAGATTTTTTTAGTCTTTACTCTTTGTTCTCCTATGGTAGAGTTCCTTTAATTAATATAATTTTTTCTTTTTTGTTCTTTTCTTTTCTATTTATCGTTCTTTTATTTTCCTTGTTTTAATACCAAAAACCGTCTTTACACTCTTCTCTCATCTCTCCCTAAATGTTTTATGAAGAGTGAATCATAAAATTCTCATCTTAGGTTCGTCTTTCTACAACTTTTAAATAAATTACTATTTAATTCTTCTATTATGTTATAATAGAAATTATTAATATATAATATTTTAAAAATACAAAAATTACTAATATATAATATATTAAAAATACATAGATAATAATCTTAATACCAGAGTAAGAGTAGTATTTTTTCTTTAATACCCAAAACTTATTAATTTAAACTTTAAATAATCTTATTACTCAAAACTTATTAACTTAAGCTTTATTATTAAACTTTTATAAATTATTCTGTATCTCTGACCTTTTTAAAACATTTATAATTTTTTCTAACATAGTTTATAAATTACTAAAATATTCTTACATATAATAATTACCAAAATAACCTTGCACTTTTTATAAAATACTCATTTTACCTCTAAACTTCTTAATTGTTATCCAAAATACCCCAAAACTTATATAATTACAAAACTAATTTCGATTTTTATTAAATTACTATTTCAGTCTCAAAAATAAATTTTTACTTCGATGATTATAGCTTTACCAGAGGATCAAACCCAATTTTCAAAATTCTTAAAGTTTTTTGCTTCATTTTTAAGTCCGTTTTCGAGCTTTATGATTATCGATTTTTTCATAGCTTTTAAATTAATCTCATGGCCATCAAACCTCAAATTTTTTCTAATATACCACATCACAACAACCCTAAAATTATCAAAGTACTCAAGTTGGCTGTTCTTACATGGACGAACTGAAATTTCAAGCAAACAACACTAATTCAACAAAAAATTCAACATAAACTTAACAAACTCGGACAATAATCAATCAGGCTAACATTCACTTATCACATACGCATATAATCGGTGCAAAATTATCAAACCCTATCTCCATACAAAATCACAATAACCGAAGCTTCAAAGAAAGCTCCTGAACGAAAAATCAAAGAAAAAAAACGTCAAAATCGGCTACTCCACCTCCGAGGCTCCCACTTGGCCGAACCATGCATGGAGGATCAGCGGCACCACCGTTGATTTCTCCCAAACAAAAGTGACGTTAACGTGAAGAAAAGAAAGATACGAACACTCTAATCAAATTAAATTTTTTATTAGAGTTACAAAACTCAAAAAATCAAACGCCGAAGGTCCATGGCTTCCATGAAATTCTCGTACTCTCTCTCTCTCGTGTTCTTTCTTCTTGGTTTGGTTCCAAGAGAGAATGAGAAGTGATGATGATGATTTAAGTGATAATGGTGGTGAGGGGTCACAAAGGCGACTAGGTGTCACTTAATAAAGTTGATGAGTAGTGAGTGGTCT
>NC_029787.2:31003671-31003920 GCF_000816755.2 Arachis ipaensis | reverse complement strand
ATTAAAAACATATTTTATATATTGGTGTGAAAATAATATTTAATCATTTACAAGAATAGACATTTAATTATTAAATAATGTGTTAATATAAGAAACATATCAATTAGAATGATTAAAATTGTTAGTAATTAGCAATATTTTAGTCGTTAAATGTTAATTTGTGAATAGAAGATATTTTTTTTTAATAAATGATTGAAAAAAAAGAGCATGTAAACTGACACCAAATTAAAATATACTATATCAAATATA
>NC_029787.2:31002978-31003350 GCF_000816755.2 Arachis ipaensis | reverse complement strand
TTCTAGCACAATAAAAATGCTGTTAAATTTATTATAGATTTTGTTAATTTTCTTTCTTAGTTAGAAGTTTTATTATATCTGTAAATTAAAGTACAAAATTTACTTCTAAAAAATTCATCACAATATATTTAAACCAACTAATTTAAATATAAATTGTATAACCCTTATCTATTAAGTATGAGTTATCTCTTTTCTCTTGGAATATTTTTTCGTTTAGTTCAAAGAAAAAAAAAAAACTTCTCTAGATTGGAGAGTTCTATATTCATAACTAGTCGGGTTGAACTAATCTTATTTTGACTTAATCATATCATAAATTCTTTCTTAAAATGTTTTTTTTTTAGAATAAACTAATTGTGCACTATATAGAATATC
>NC_029787.2:31001349-31001888 GCF_000816755.2 Arachis ipaensis | reverse complement strand
CATGCAACATAATAATAAGGGCTTGTTTGGGTGAGCTTTTAAGAAAAAAATTTTTGTCGAGTTATCTTTTTTTAAAAGATTTTATAGAAAAGTAAAAATAATTTTATGTTTGGATATCTCATACAAAAAGATCTTTTTATCTATCAATTATGTTTGGATATAACAATATAAAAGTATTTTTTTGTTTATTTATTACCTGAAAAACATCTTTTTTTTTAAGGAAAAAAGATCTTTTAAAAAAAATGTAAATTACAGCTTCTAAAAAAAGATGTTTTTCTGATTTTTCTAGTGCTTTTACTTTTACTACTCGAAATTTGCCAAACACGCTAAAAAATAAAAAAAAATCTTTTTTCATTGAAAAAAAATCTTTTTTTTTATCAAAATAATGACACTCAAACAAGCACTAAGTATCATATGAGTATTTGCTCCTAGTTCGCGGTAGAATATAGCAAATTACATGAGAATGGTAAATTATAATAGACTGCCATGATTTATATAAAGTTGATTCAGGATACGAATATAATTTATTATAGAAAGTT
>NC_029787.2:31000933-31001250 GCF_000816755.2 Arachis ipaensis | reverse complement strand
AAAACATTCTATTTCTCTCAAGATTGAAATAGAAAATTCTGTTTATTAAGAGATTATAATTCCAATTATTAAGTTCTAATTATGTTTAGCATCGCACATGTATATACGAATTGATTAGGTTCTAATCATTGTTATTTTAAGGGGTTTAATTGTTAGGTATTAATAGTTTAAAAATGTCCTAAAATTTGCTAAAAATACAAATAATATTTGACTCTTTTTCCATGTATTCATTACAATAATAAATCTAATGATCAATTTAATTGATACTAAATTATGAGATTATTTATCCCATAATTATTATATATTAATTATGTACC
>NC_029787.2:30993210-30999586 GCF_000816755.2 Arachis ipaensis | reverse complement strand
AAATAAGGTTGAATTTAAAAAAGAATGATAAAATTATGATTTATACCTTAAAATTGATCAATTTTGATATATAAAAAAAAGAAAAATACATTATTATTATATGAAATAGTTAAAGAAAAAAAAACTTAAAAAACAAAATACTTTGGTTCAATCAAAATCGAGCTCTTTTTAAGAAAATTTATTTTTCCTACATTCCATTAGATTAATAATAATATACGAATAAATCCAACCATCTTTAAGTAAAATAGAGTTCATTGTCCTTTCATTGAATTTTTACATCTATGTAATTAGAATTCGGATCACTGAATATAACTCGATGTGGTATTTGATAGATATGGTGTATTATAAAAAATTACGACAAAGGACAATCGCATTGTAAGGTTAGATAAAAAAAATAAGTTTTAGTAAGAATAATCATCCAATTATCAAAAGAATAAGAGAATGACTACATTAATAAAAGATCATAAAAAAAGTTGTAACCTGTATCTTAAAATGATCAACTTTGATGAAAAATAAAGGATATGTTCTTATTACTACAAGAAAAAAGGCCTATGGCCATGCTTTGTTTTACTACGCTTTAAAAGTGTGGCCAAAAGTGGTCTATGGCCATGCTTTTATGAGGGTGACGATTGAATAGAGATTTGGCCACGTTTTTTTTGCTACGCTTCAAAAGCGTAGCGAAAAGGGGTCAATGGCCACGCTTTTATGCATGCTTTTAAAGCGTGGCGACATGATTTTATTATTGTGGCGTTTGAAAAACGTAGCCGTTTCTTACAAGCCTTTTGGCACGCTTCAAAAGCGAGGCCAAAAGGTTCCCCCCAAAAAAAATAAATTTAAAAAAGCTCGTACCCTTCAAATTAAAATGCCTGAGTTATAACTTCAAATTAAAATCTTTCAAGGTTTATCTTTCTCGCTCCTTCTTCATTCAAAGACCCGTAAGCCCTAACTCCTCCTTCAAACATTAAGCCCCAACTCGTTCAGCGATAATAACCCTAACCCTCTCTTCATTGTGCCTCACCCTAACCGCGAAGACGACGCTCCGACGACACTCTGTGAAGAACATCGCTGCGCTCGCAATGCCTCCCCTGACAATCCCTCTTATGACACCCCTAACCCTCCTCCTACGGTGACTCTCTCTGGTGGTGACTCTGTAACACCCTAACTTTTAGTACCTCATGATCGTACCAAAAGTTCAGGCGTCACGTACCACTAACCCTTTTTATTCTATACTATTTTTATTTAATATTGACCCTTTGTGAATACAAACCGAAACCTTTACTTAAGATAACGAAGATTCTTTATTTTACACCGCTTAACCACAAAGGTATATATATATATATACTCACATAGCATTAAATACATAGATTTATTCAATGATATTCAAATACAAGTCCTACCCCCTCTTAAAACTAAAAACAATAAACGATGAGGGAAAAATAAATGATAACAACTCAACTCGTGATCATAATCTTCTATACTCCTGTAACTTCGCACTAAACCTTCGCACCTGTAGCTAAAAGGGGTGGAGATAGGGGGTAAGAACAGGAGAGTTCTTAGTAGGATCTAGGTAGTTAGTTAAGTTCATTTTATCATGTTCTCAGTAAAAAACTACAGTCAACAAGGTACAATCCAACTTAGCAATTACAGAACATAGAATCCAATCACAAGCACACACAACCATAGAAAACACAATCTCAAATAAATATGTGCAAACAAGGATGATGCATGTCTAGTCCTATCGCTGGTAATGAGCTCATTTGTCGGTTTCGACCCACACCCGATGCAATCCAACTCGCAAGTCAGATAAGGCATTCCAGCGGCATAACCTCTGCAAGTTTCTACTTCTTGCAGGCGCTGATTCTCCAGCTGAAGTATGCCGAACATGACGTCTGCGAGTACTTTCAGGCGTTGATTCTCCAGCTGAAGCATGTGCCACTTTCTCCTGGAAGCCATTCCATACACACGGCATCCCCGCACAATCATTCACACAAAAAACCCGCAGCACTTAACATTCTCACATCGGCACCTAACTAGTTACTTTCCGTCACCCTCTCGTGACCTTCCCATAATCATACGTGCTGGTTTATTTTCTCTTTTTCTTTTAAAACCAAAACCACCTCTTTATGATATTCTCCAAAACCTTTAAAACAATTTAACTTAAACCAATTCTTCTTTCAAAAGACAGAGAAGCCATTTATTAGTTAAACCCCTCAACAAAGCCTCTAGACATTAGGGGAGCGACAACCAATCTCATTTTCTTAAGTTCATTAGAAATCCTTAATAATCATTGTTTTCTTAAATTGAATTAATCAAATAAAGTTTCTAAATCAAATCAAAACCAAATCATACAAATCAGAAGTTTCGAACCAACTTCAAAACCAAAACCAATCTCAGTTTCATCCTTAAAACTAATTCTTTAACTTTTTTCAAGATGTCGCAAAATGAACTCATTCAATCGAAATTCAATTACTTTTAAAGTTCACTAAAACTCCTCCAAATGAAATCCTTAACTCCAATTCAAAACATAAATACTTTTCATATTTAAATCAACCTTAAAACATAATACTTTTTTTAAATGAATTAAACTCGAAATATAACTATTTTCTTAAAAAATCAAATAATATAATTTCTCAAATCCAATCTTTTTCTAAATAACATTTCAAACAAGGTTTTAAATTTTATAACAAAACTTCAGTAGCATCTCCCCTAAAATTCGAACTTTGCCACCCTTATCGGGTCCCATCCAAATTATTTCTCAAACTCTTTCAAATCATTTCTAATAAATCAAAACCATTTCTAATATCAAAACATTTATAAAATCAAACCAATTAAAAATCAAACATCCTCCAAATCAAACTATTTTCATATCTCAAATCATGTCATCAATTCATCAATTCATTTTTTATTAAATCTCAATGCCATCATCAAATCTCATTAATTTCACTTGATCATCAACAACATTTCAACCCCGAATTCATCAAAATAATTTTGTTCTTGGATACACTTAAACTGACTAAATCTCAAACCAAACATAAATATCAATATACCACAAAAATTCAACATAAATTCAGTCAAATTCAATTAATAATCAATCAAACAAACAATTCAGTTATCAAATTCACATTCAATTATTATAAAATTATCAAACCCTACCTCTATATGAAATCAAAATCAACAAAAATTCTAGAGAAGCTTTTTGATCGAGCTGCTGAAGAAGAAAACCTCAAAAATCGTCTGTATCTCCTAAAATTCTAATTGGCCGAACTCAAGAGGAATGTAAGTTACGTTACCGTCAATTTTTACTGAACAAAAAAAACACCAACATGTAGAAAAAGAAGATACAAATATTTTTATCGGATTAAATTTTTTATTAGAGTTACGGATTAAAAGAAATCGAAGAGGAAAGAAATGCGAGGAGCTCACGGTTTCACCATGCAATTCGGTTACTCTCTCTTCATTTTAAAATGCAAGTTCGGTGATTACTGAATGAATTAGAGAAAATGCTTAAATGTGTTGATGATGATTTGGCAAGGCAATGGTGGTTAGGTGTCATAATATTTATCAAAGGAAATGGATATATATATATATATATTTTTAATAAATAATTTAAACTAATAAAATAAATCATAATTAAATTAAATTTTAATAATCATAAAATTTTATTTAATTATTTTTATTAAAAATAATTTTTTTAAAAATAACTAATTATTTAATTTCAAAAATTCAGGATGTTATAGACTCTTTCCGCTCACTTACCGAGTTACCGTCATAAACCTGCCGTCAATGCTCCCTTTGCCGCCGCTCCCTTCCGTCGCTTCAACCCCCAACTCCTTCCGTGCCGCTCCCTTCCTGCTTAGCTTTGAAAGAAACTAGACTCTCCAGGCATTCATCGATCTTAGCTTCTTACTTCTTTGTAAGTCCTCTTCTTATACCTTATTTTTTTATTTCTTTTCCTATTTCACACTTTCATTCATCAATTTTCCTATTTCTTTTCCTATGATTAAACAGGATTTTCCTATATTCTAATTGTATTCACTTTCATTCAGGAATCTTTGAAAAAGTTTTAAAACTTGCGATTCGCTATGTTATTATTATTTATTTCAGGAACTGCAGGATAGTTGAAGAGTACATGCGTGGACTTACTGCACTTTTGGTACCTTCCAAATACAGATTCAACCAAATGTACCTGCTGATGAAGAACGCATCACAGGGTAGGTACAATGTCTTTTGGAAACCCTGTTATGTTTATTGGATTTGAAGAAATAGAATTCTGTATTTGATTGAAGCAGGCCCGGACCCCTTCCATTGATGTTTCATTGCTGGTTTTGAGAGCTGAGCCTTATTTATTAAAGTCTGTAATCAAACCAGATAACAAAAAAGAGTTGAAGTTTAATTTTATTTTTATTTTGAAAGGGATTAATCATGAATCAACGTTCTGTTTCTTTTTGGTCGAGTTTGTATTAATCATTTAAAAAAAATTACCAACACAAAATGACATGATAAAAATGTATTTCTACAAAATTTCGGTTGTCACATCTATTCAAATACTAATTTAAATTAGTTCTTCAGAGAGAATAATTTTAAACAAATTAAAAGCAAGTAAGGTTGACTTGAGTTTATTAGATTTGTATGATCTTAACTGATATAATAGAAGAATAAGAGTCCCACCACAAATCTCGCATATGAATTGATTTCAATTTTCACATTATATGTGCTTAGCGTTGAGAACAAGACATTGGAAACTATCTAAACTTGGGTTTTCCCCTTTCTTTAGCACAAATCAATTATTATTTGAATCTTAGCATTTTACTAATGACTTAAAGTACATTAATTTAATTTCCATTTTTTTATCATTAGATCCTGAAAATTATGGTGATTAAAATATAATGGATGCGGTATATTAGATTCAAATAGAATTTATGTGTATAGGATTAAAATAAAATTGTGGTAATTACATAAAGATAACAATGTCTATTTTTCATTTATTTTTTATTTTTATTTTTATTTTTATTTTTATTAGAGAATTGCTTACAGTTAGATTCCCAGCCATGCTTGCTTTGTGAAGAGAAACTTCCTTGGAGGAATAACTGGATTTTAAGTGCTTTTGTTTACTCCTGATTTTTCTGCCCAATGAGTCCTTTGTCCTTGAAACTCTTTTTTCAAGTCTTGATTTGACATAAGATGCACTAACACACAACAATATTTAAAATTATGCAGAGTAATGGTAAAAATAATTTCGCTCAAAATGAATGATCAATAATCATAAAGTTTTATATTTTGTAATAGAGTGTAAAGGAAGTAGATAATGTAACCCATGTTGGAATTGTAATTCATGTATTAGGGAATTGCTAATGGAATTGCCATGACTTTGATTTTTGGTATTTTGTTAAAGTATATCATGTGATCAAACACACTTTTTTTAGTGATAAGTTTATGAAGCAAGGATTAGTTGATTTAAAATTACTAGTCATTCTTTATATTTTAAAATTATCTATGAATTTTGTAAGATTTATTTATTAAAAAAGAACAATAGGTTACTGAACTAACTTATAGCCACACTTTAAAAGAGCGGCCATATTGTACAGTAGCAATCAACAGCCATGCTTTACAAGCATAGCCGTATGTCTCCCTATTGACATGCTTTAAAAGTGTAGCCGTATCTCCCTCTATTAGTACGCTTTTAAAGCGTAGCCGTATCTCCCTCTGTTGGCATGCTTTGAAAGAGTGGCCATAATGTACAGTAGGCATTAACAGTCATGCTTTAAAAGTGTAGTTATATCTCACATTATTGGCACGCTTTAAAAGCGTAGCCATATCTGGCACATATGGCTACGCTTCTAAAGCGTGGCCATATTTAAAATCGTGGCAAAAAATAAAGTGTGGCGATAGGTCAACAAAAGCGTAGCGATAGAGCAACCGACACCTTGCAGATGTGACCCTTTCAAAAGCGTGCCGGTAGCTCAAAAAGCGTGGCAAAAAACTATCGCTACGCTTTTTTTTACTTTTCGCCACGCTTTAAAAGCGTAGCAAAAAACGTGTTTTCTTGTAGTGATATTCTATGAAATCAAAGAAGAATAACAAATTAAAAAATTAAACAAAATGCTTTGCCTCAAACTTAGACTTATAAACGATAAAAAACAAAGTTATTATATCTTTTAATTGCACAGAATTTAGTATGAAAATGTTCAATCAATATATGTGTGCATAACAAAATTATAAACGTAAGTATCATATAAATATTAATTATGTATGATTGATAACTATATTAAAATAATTGATAATTACAATGATTGACAATTAGTATAATTAGAATTAGAATGATTTATAATTGAAATAATTGATGATTAGTATAATTATTCATTAAATACTAATTGTT
>NC_029787.2:30989602-30993205 GCF_000816755.2 Arachis ipaensis | reverse complement strand
AAGATAATGACAATGACAATGATAATATAATGATATAATAATAATAACAGAATGATGATGTAATATTGTATTTTTTATTTATGAAATAAAACTTGAAGAATAAAATATAATTACTACAATCGGAACTGCTGAAGTTAACTAGAGTGAATTAATGCTTTAATTGGAATAATTTGTAAAAAAATTCTTAATAAAATAATTATATGAGCAATTGATTAGTTGAATAATTATACGTGTTAGAAACAATAGAGCAATCTAAAGAAGGTATTTTGTATATTATTCCGTTTGAGAAAAAATACAATATACAAGAGGTATATATAGCTGCTAGAAGAATCAAAGTAATAAAAGTATAGAATCCTACAATTGATATACAGATATGTTATATAAATACAAATAATACTAATTGATCTAATTTGATTCTAATTATTTTTTTAACATCCCCCCTTAAGCTCAAGTGGGAGCTAAGGATACCATCTTGAGTTTGGATAACAGAGTCTGGAAACGAGTCGGATGATGAGCCTTCGTAAAGATATCAACAGTCTGATCCAATGTTCCAACAGCGATGAGACGAACAACATCAATAAGGATACATTGCCGAACAAAGTGACAATCAATCTCAATGTGTTTGGTGCGTTCATGAAACACATCATTGTGGACAATTTGAATAGCATTGCAGTTGTCACAATAAAACATCAGTTGGGGATGACTGAGGAGCACCTAAGTCTTCGAGAAGCCAACAAATCGAGATAAATTCAGTAGTGGTGTCAGCAAGAGCACAATATTCAGCTTCTGTGCTTGATCGAGCAGTGAATGTTTGCTTCTTAGCTCGCCAAAAAATGAGAGAGTCGCCAAGAAACAAACAATAACCAGTAGTGAAACGACGATCAGTGGGATCACTAGCCCAATCAGCATCAGAGTATGCCTGAAGGGATAAAGATGAATGGGCAGAAAAATAAAGACCATGGAATAGGGTGCCTTTGATGTAGTGAAGAATGCGAAGAACTACCGCATAGTGAGTAGTACGAGGAGCTGACAAGAACTGGCTAAGAACATGAACTGGATAGGTGATGTCTGGTCGGGTGACAATTAAGTAGACGAGTCTTCTAACTAGCTGTTGATAAAGAGTAGGATTATCCAAAAACAGTGCCATCCACAGGAGTAAATCGAACATTAGACTCAAGAGGAGTAGACTCAGTACGACTATCTGTAATTCCAGCTCGAGCAAGAAGATCTGAAGCATATTTAGCTTGAGAGAGATAGATGCCATCATCGGTGGATATGACTTCTAGACCAAGAAAATAGCTGAGAGAACCAAGATCTTTCATCTCAAAAGTACGGTGAAGGGACGCCTTGAGATCAGAGATACCATCAACATCATCTCCAGTAATGATCATGTCATCTACATACAAAAGTAGAAGAACAACTCCACGTTCGCTTTTACGAATGAAGAGAGCATTCTCATGAGGGCTACAAGTGAAACCAAGATTACATATGGTAGTGCTGAACTTGTCAAACCATTCACGAGGAGCTTGTTTAAGTCCATAAAGTGCCTTGCGAAGGAGACAGACTTTACTAGAAGGACAAGGTTATCCCGGAGGTGGTTTCGTATAGACTTTCTTTTTCAAACTCCTGTTAAGAAATGCATTCTTCACATCCATCTGACTGAGAGACTATGTTTTAACTGCAGCAATGGCATGGAGAGCTCGAACAGATGTAAGACGAGTGACAGGAGCAAAAGTCTCTTCATAATCAATACCATACTCTTGTGTACAACCTTGAGCAACCAATTGTGCCTTATAATGATCAATAGAACTATCAGAGTGAGTCTTGATCTTGTATACCTATCTACTACCCACAATTTCTTTATCAGAAGGAGGATCAACCAAATTCCAAGTGTATGCTTTTTCAAGTGGCTGAATTTCTTCCTGCATTGCTTGCTGCCAATTTGGATTGGTAGAGGCTTTTCGGAATGACTGAGGTTCATGATGATGAAGAATAGTAGAAAAACAGTGATAATTAAAAAGATGAGGAGGTGGATTTGTTATCCTAGAAGAATGAGTGGAGGAAGGAGGCAGGACAACAGGAGCAGGAGAAACAAAGGCGAAAAAGAGAAGAAACTGCAAATTCGGGACAGAAAATGAGAAAATGGATGGCAAAATCAGAAAGAGCTCACCAAAAAACTTTAGGGAGGGCCCCAATGCCTACCACGTTAGCAACTTCAAGCGGCGCGTGGTGGCACGTCGGGCGGAGTCCGACGGTGATTCCAGTGGCGTTGGATACGTTACGACGAGGAGAAGGCGATAGTGGTGGCGGTGACGAACCAAGGTGTCCGAAAGGAGTCGAAAATTGAGGACAAAGTAATGTCGTCGGAGGAGACAAAATAAAAGAGTTAGAAACCAATTGTTACTGGAAAAAAAAAATAACCTAAACTCTTGATACCATGTTAGAAACAAGAGAGCAATCTAAAGAAGATGTTTTGTGTATTATTCAATCTGAGAAAAAGTACAATGTACAAAAAGTATATATAGCTGTTAGAAGAATTAAAGTAATAAAAATATAAAATCCTACAATTAATATACAGATACGCTATATAAATACAAATGATACTAATTGATCTAATTTGATTTTAATTATTCTCTTAACAATAGAACAATTGAATAAAATATGATATGCGATTTCACGGCAGATGTATATATAGTTAATAATTTGAAATATGATACACTAATTTATTGGCAATTCAAACTCTTAAATATTTTCCCTTCAAAGCGAGTTGGCAAATAGACAAAATATAATTATTAGTAATAATCGAATTTATATTTTTTTAAAGAAAAATATAAGAGGGTAATATTATTTAGCAACTGAGCACACAATTTTGAGTTACACTTTGAATACATCTATATATATACGCACCATTCGATATATACCGCATCACAGTTATATATATATATATATATATCAAGGCTGAGTTTATTGATCCTCTCTGCTTGCGGGAAAGATGGTCAAGTTAACTTTCACAAACATGTTCTTAGTTGCCCTTCTGCTTTTAGGTATATATTGCTTCAGACTTGATATTTAATTAATTTATATGTTTTGTTCGAGTAAACTTCAAATTTCTTTTATATTTTAACAATTTTTATGTCTGACAATATTGTCTCTAATCATTTTTTTTTTTATTTCACTTGAATTCCTTATCAAAATTTAAACTGACAAATGTACCTTTTTTATTTAAATAAATCTTTTTCGGTATATTCAAGAAGAGGAATAAGATGTTCATTTTGTCTAATAGTTAGGGAAGATGTTGTTCAGTAAGAGGAAAAAATTCTCTGAATTTTTCATTTTAAATTCCTATGGTAATATTGTGCCAAACAGAGAAAAAAAATTAAAAATGGTAAAAGATGAACTAGTCCAAAGCATAATTGTATTCATATTATTATTTATTTTGAAATATCGATATCGTCTGATGTATTCAACTATTCATATATTCTCTATTTTATTGTTTCAATGTTTCTCACTTAACGCTTAGTTTGTTTCGGGATTTTTTTTATTTAAATTATTAAATATATACAATTTTATTTTACATTTATTAATATATACAATTTTATTTTA
>NC_029787.2:30971328-30989368 GCF_000816755.2 Arachis ipaensis | reverse complement strand
GATAAAAAAATACAGATTAAATATATATTTTAGATACTCAATTATTGGGTTATAATTTAACAAAAACTACTACATTCAATTTTTATTAAATTATAATCCGATGACTGAATACTCGGAATATGTATTTAATATGTCTTGGATTACAGTATCCAAAATGTGTAAAGATATATATATTAATAAATATTTAGTGTATTAGTAATTTTGATAAATAATCTATCTAATTAATTTAAATAAAAAAATCCGTTTATTTTGATGTTTCACAGCTTTGACATCAGCAACAGTAAGCCGCAGAGTACATGAGGGCAACTCGTGTCTTGATTCTTGGGTGGAAATAGGTTGCAAAGTAGATGTACGTGACACAAAATGTAAGAAGATGCACAGCCAAACAGCTAAAGGAAACTGCGCCACTTTCCATTGTGTATGCTCATTCGAGTGTCATACTTGATGATGAGATTGTACTGTTAATATACATGCCTATGCATAGATATTTAAATAAAGTTCTATCTGAAGAATGAATGAGTATTCCCGGCTTAATTTTAACCAATTTCACCATATATGTTCGTTTGAGTAATGGACAAAGAGAATGTCTTAGGTGGAAAAAGTATATTTAAGTTTTTGGTGGTCTAAATAAAAAAAAGTTTATAAAATAAAATAATAAATTACATAAATATTCTCATCTTCTTCCTCTTCTCACATCTTCCAACAACCACCAAAGAGGGTGCCATCGCCACCATTCGTCGCGTCTGGTTGCACCGTCACTGCCGTTCCATCGTTGAGTTGCTACCGTCATCGCAAAGCCACCGAAGGGAAGAGAGAGAAAGATGCGTCTGAGAGAGAGAACGCCAGAGGGAGCTGCTGCGAACTCGTCATCGGGGAGTTCATATCGTCGTCGCCTTGGCTGTTCCCGCCGCCACTGGGCCAGTCGCACGCATCGTCTTCTGAAGAGCGCCGCCAACCTCTCATCGCTGTTGGTGGGTTGTCGTCGCCGTCAACTTCGCCAAAAGGAGAAGACACGAGAAAGAGGAGATGTCGAGGGAGAAGCAGGTCGCGCGTAGAAGGAAACTTACACTACCGTCAAGCTGCTGGGGGTTGCGCCGTCGCTCCTCTAGACACCGGAGAGCATAATTGACGTCGCTGTTCCTTTGCCGTTGCCAGAGTTTCTGGTCATCGGAAAGTGGCTGTAAGAAAGAGGGGGACAAGGACAAAAATGACATTTTAAAATAGAGTTATTTTTAAAAATATTTAAATATAAATATAATTATTATATTATTAATAAAAATTTTAAATTTTAGTCATCGATTCAAAAATTCAATGGCCCAGAAATACTTTTTTCATTAAAAAAAAGTTCCATCCACAAAAATGTTAGTTTAATTAAGTATTGCCTGTAATTGTGAAGATTCTTTTGATAGAAAATTTATATATATATTGTAATGGAAGTGCTAACTTGAACCTTTAGTTGGGCAGCCCTACGATTGATAGAGATGGTTAGAAAATTTTTAGATTTCTTAATTTTAGTCATCTTTATTAAATTATTAAGAATAAGATATTTAAAAGTGAAAGCGTATCTTAATTAATAAGCATAATTAAAAAAAATTGATTTTTGTAGTTTTTTTTTTAATTTTTCTTAACTAAAATATACTTAATTCTTATTTTAGATTAAATAATAATTCATAGGACAAAGATTATAAGATTTTGGTGTGTTGAAGACTAAAATTCTATAATTTTATTTATATTTAACTATTAGTCCATATTAAACTCTAAAAGTCCAAATAAAATAAAATAGTATTAGTTTTATTTTTATTAGACCTAAATCAGTAAATAAATTGGACTTCTTTTTTTTTAAACCAATAGTAAAATCACCTGATATAAGTCAAAATATAAAATAGCTAACATGATTATACTTATTTATATATATGTATATAACCTACCAAATGAAATAAGAAAATAAAATTTTCTAACCATCTTCTACTTGCACTATACATATATTATTATAAAATAATCATATCCCAAACTTTATGTACACATCCTCAATGCTCTTTTTTTTTTATTTTAGTAATTTGATGCATTTCATATATTTGTTATTTATGGAACTACCGCAATTTTTGCTATGTTAAAGTTACGACTAAACCATAATAATCACCATTAAAGGTGTAATTGGTTCAATTTGGTTCAATTTTAAACTGAAAACTAATTGAATCGATCTGTTCGGTTCTTTAATGACATCAACCGTTTAGTTTGCTGTTTGTGACACAACTAAACCAAACCAAACCAAATCAACAACGATTTAGTTTGGTCAATTTTTCTGATTTTTTTAAAGCTAATAAACAAAATTTAAATCACCATAAAATGAAGTTTAAAATAGTCAATAAACTAAAATAACAAGAGTACATCATATCCAAATTCAATACAATTTTAACTTGTCCTAACAATCAAACATAAAAATAAAGAGAATTAAAAATATCTAACAAACAACAAAACAAATACACTTTAAAACTAAATAAAGACCGAAATAGCCACTTTAAAACTAAAGAAAACCCAAAAGAACCACCATGCTTAATCTGAATCTACACCTGATTCATCATCATCTTTTTCGGTTGGTGCAATTTCTACAAAAATAAAACAAAAAAATCAATATAGATTATAAATTATAAACATAAACTATGAAAGGAACCTCAAATTTCTTTTTTGCATACCTAATTCAAGTTTCTCAGACTCCTCAATAAGCTCCTCAAATTTAGTTGTTATTGGAGAAGTACGAAGCCAATTTTGTGTGCAAATCAATGTCTCAACTGTCTTTGGAGTTAAAGAACTCATATAGTTGTTAAGCACTCTTCCACCAGTGCTAAAAGCCGATTCTGAAGCAACAGTCGAGACCGGCATTGCTAAGACATCTCTAGTTATTTGGGATAAGATAGGATACTTATTGAAATTCACCTTCCACCAATTCAATATGTCAAAAGTATTTTGATCACGAGACTTCTCTAAACCATCCATCAAATACAAATCCATCTCATTCTTGTTTAAAAAAAACACCAGCCATGTCGCTATCAAGAACTCCTACATCCGATGCACCATCCATTGTTGTTGAAGTAAAAGATCTACCCCCATTATTTACATTCAGATAGCACTCAAACATCTTGGAGAATGTCTCTTTCACTTTTGTCCCCAAAAAAATCAGCATCATCTTTATCATAAAGCTTTTCAAAGCTAAAGTTCACAAACTTCAACTTGTATCTAGGATCAAGAACCACAGTAACAAAAATTATCATATTGATATTTTTTATGTTACCCCAGTACCTGTCATACTTAAGCTTCATCCTCTCAGCCATACTCCCAAGTAATGGATTTCGACTACTACAAGAAGCCTTGAACACTCGTAAGATCTTACAAAACTCATGAAAATATTGAGAATAAGTCACAAACAAACTACCAGACACACTCTTTGTAACTTCATGAAAAATTTTCAAGAATTTCATAAAGTATTTTGCATTGTCCCAATCGAGATTCTTCGGAATACCACCTTGCATTAGAGCCTATTCTGTATCTCTCTCCCTTAACTACTTGAACGCTTTTTGAAACTTCAAACCACTTTCAAGCATAGTGTATGTAGAGTTTCATCTAGTGGAAATATCGAGTTGAATAGTACACTTGTCTTGTATCCTAACTTCCCTAATAAAAATTTTTAACCTATTCATGCGACTAGGTGAAGTACGGACATATCTAATAACATTTCTTATCTTGTTAATAGATTCATGCATCTCTTTCAATCTATCATTAACAACAAGATTAAGAATATGTGCACAACACCTAACATGTAAATGCTCTCCTTTCAAAGGATGTAAATTCCAATCCTCTATTCTAGTTCTTAGATAAGATATTATAGTATCATTAGAACTAGCATTATCAACAGTAATTGTAAACACTCTAGATATCCCCCATCCCAAAAATATCTCTCAATTTTTCTACTAATTGTTTCTCCTTTGTGGTTTTTAATAAGACAAAAGTTGATAATCCTCTTTTGCAATTTCCAATTATGATAATGAGCAGTGAGACACATATAATTCAAATTTTGCACAGAAGTCCAACAATCTGTAGTTAAACAAACAGATTGATTTGGTTGTTTGAACACAATTTTGAACCTATTCTTCTCACTAATATAAAGATTCCAACAATCCTTAGCAACAGTGATCCTTCTCAAAAGTGGAAACCTAGGTTGTACAATACTCATAAAATCTGAATCCCTCTCCCTCAACAAACTTGAACGGTAGCTCATCAATAATTATCATCCTAGCAAGGACTTTTCTATACATTTCAGCATCAAAGATAACTGCAGTAAATACCCCATCTCCATCTTTTTTTTTTAAAGGTAAGGATTGTTTGACTAGGGTCACCCGAGTCCCTAGAAAATTTTTTACATTAGTTCAACAAAGGATATTGCATATTAGTTGTACCATTTCTATGAGAGTCACATGTATATAATGCACCACACCAATTACATTTAGCCCTAGGATGTGATGGCTTGAACTTAGGATCCTTTGTAAAGTGTTCCCAAGTCCAAGACCTAGGTCTAGAAGGTTTTTTGTTACCTTCATTGGAATCATCCTTCTCATCCTCTTCATCGGTTTCTACAGTGCTTGGAGCTGGATTTGTAGGAGTCACTCCCGGAGTTGCATCCATATTAGTTGAATCAACCTTCCTCTCCTTTGATCTAGGATGAGGCGGGATTTTGGTAAGCACACTACTGTCCGTTGAAGAACGTGCCACGGACTATTTTCACCTCCAACTTTAGGCGTTGGTTCATTGGGTTGTTCATTGCTTGTTGACTGCATATAAACATAAAAATTAACAACAAAATACAGCAATTTTATTGAACAATTATATTCAAACTCATCAACCTAATCAAGAACAGACCAGCAACAATGTTTAAGGATAATAATTTTAGTCAAACTCATCTTCCTAATCAAGAACAGACCAACAACAACAATTAGAGAACAGACCAGCAACAACAATTAGGGACAATAATTTTAGTCAAACTCATCTTCCTAATTAAGAACTGACCGGCAACAATAATTAGGGACAATAATTTTAGTCAAACTCATTTTCCTAATTAAGAAGAGACCAGCAACAACAATTACAATTAGGAATAATCATTTTATTCAAAAATTTTATTCAATGTAATTAATTATTTAGGATGCAAGTTCTGCAGGATAATATACTTGTTTAGGTTGCTAAATTTTATAAACTATGACAATTTATAAGTTGATAACAAATTGATAACTTGATAATAAATTAAATTGGTTAATTTATTTAAAGTTGATTTATTTTGAAAATGTAAGAGACACTTTCAATGTATAGAATACAGAGAGCGTTTGTTGATACTCAACAATATATGTTCCTTTAATCAACCATAAAAAATTGAAAATCAAATTCTAACCTCCGAATAAGACATTGTTGAATGTTAACTTGCAGCTTGTAGGAGAGGGCTCGGATTGGACTGCTCGGCGACGGACTGGACAGGACTACTCGGTTTAGGGTTTGTTGCGACGGCACTGACTGGACGAAGACACGGACTGGATGACGGCGCAAACTGGACAACGCTGCGGTCTAGACGACGGCACTCGCTCTCCAGCTCTTTGCTACGCCTGCGACGGAGATGAATAGACGACTTGCGACGACTTCGAGCAATGATGGACAACTTCCTTGATGACGGACGATGCTCTCTGGCTTTGTCAGCTCTCATTCTCTCAACCATGGAGGCCAGAGGAGGAAGAATGGAAGATGGAAATGAGTTGTGGGTGACTGCGCGTGAAAGGGAAAGAAAGTTAAGGATTTGGACTGATAGACTCTTTTATTACTAGGTTAAAAGGTAAACATGTAAAAAGAAGCAATTACTGTTCACCTCCCTCGGTTCGGTTCGGTTCGATTTCTACTAAGTCAACCGAAAACCGAACCAAATCGATCGGTTTAATTCGAAAAAAACCGTTTTTTTCGGTTTTTCATTCGGTTGTTGTAAATTTCGGTTCAGTTTTGCAATAATTTTTGGTCCGGTTTGGTAACTTATACCCCTAGTCACCATATCAATATATTGAATGACATAGATCAAGTTTGAATGAGAAAATTTAAAAATTACATGCAAAATTGATCTCATGCATACTTGTTTAACTTTTAAGTGGTCCAACTTTAATAAATTTTATGAGGTCATAAATTTAAGTGAAAACAAAACTAAATACTTTATTTCTGTAGAAACAATTATGTTCGTAACTAAACCATATAAGCATATCCGAATGCACACTCTTACTGAAATAATATATCACAAAATGATATCACACCCACTTGAATAGTATTCACATGAAAGATCTCGGATATTTGTTCCATACTAAACAAATATACATGTATCTATTGACTATTGAGTTTGTACTAATATGATCAATAGATACTTAAATATTTTGAATTGTTTTATTTAACAATTTAAAATATTACAATACACACTATTACAAAATAAATCAAGTAGTCTTTTAAATTTGTTTTCATAATTAGTGACAAGTGTTTGTAGTCACCTAATTAGATGCTATCAAAAGGTTGTTTATATTCAAATGCTTCAATGAAAAGAATAATAAGTGTCTTCTTAATACCTATTCAAGAGAGCTCCTTAAATTAGCTCATGAATATACCTGCAATGGATTTAAATTACCTTAACATCCAACAAAGTCATCACAATCTAAATACCAAATGATCTTTAATTTTATTTTTGACTTCATATATGTGAATATATAATGTTTTATTCTAACAAAATTTGTTTGAATACTATTTAATGATCCATTCTTAACTTGTTCAAATATTCCAAAATATACACAATAGTAGGAAGTGTACAAATTCGATATCCATCAAATTACTACTGAAGCAAAGAAAATCTTATGTACTTTGAAATTTACAATTTTCTTGAGTCATCTAATGAGATTATACTTGTCTCCCTTAAAATTAAAGACATATAAATTTATTTGCAATTCTGCATGTCACTAACACACAACATTAGTGAAAATATACTTACTCCTACTAAAATAGTACACAATCACCAATCACATTTATCCAAAATCATATAAGATAATAATTTGACAAAATATAAAATACTAATGACAAAAAAATTTTCTTGAGTCTATAAATATAATTCTTATTTGAATCTTGTGACACAATTTTTTGCAAACCAATCTCATCAACATTATTACTGAGAAATAATTTCTCATATCCATCTATAGTAATTCAAGATCAAAATATATCATCAGTGTTATTATGATCCTAAATGAGTCTTTTCTATAAAACTAAAAAGAAAATTTCCTTGTATCTAATGCCTTACTTTTAAGTGAACCCCTTTATAATAAAGCATCTTTATATCTCCATGTTATCTATTTGGTCTATTTGGTTTTAAATACCAATGGCTTAATACTTTCAAGTCATTAATGAGATAAGCATTTAATGTTATAATTTTTAAGTAAACTCATTACAAGAAAAGATTTTTGTTACCACGTTTTTTCTTACCACGTTTTAAAAACGTGGTCGAAATAGGTCAATGACCACACTTTTATGAAGGTGAAGATTGATTAAAGATTTGGGCACATTTTTTCTTGTCACGCTTCAAAAGCGTGGTCATAGATAAAAACATGTACATTTTTAAAAGTATAGCAAAATGTTTTTGTTATCGTCACATTTTTAAAGCGTGCCCATTTCTTTTAACTCTTTCAGTACTTTTAAAAAGTGTGGCCATAAAATTTTTACTAAAAAATTTAAATTTTCTACCATTTTTCTTCAAAATACTTTTGTGACTGAGAGTGAGGATGCAGTAATGGTAAATTTAAGTTATGCTCTTTAGCCAAATAACAAAATCCTTATTCCCTATTTCCTATTCCCCTAACTCTAATTCACGCAGCAGCACTGCCTCCTTCCCTCTCCCTCATTTTATGCTTGTGAAAATGGTCTGAGTAGGATCAACCTCTCTTTGCAAAGGGCTAAGGCGAGATGACAGAGCTCTTTGGGTGGTGCGACATGAAAATTTGTGTGCATCTGGTAAGGCGGACATCTCTTGACAAAGTTGGTGGCATATTTTTGCTTTTTGTAAGGTTGGCTAGCAAAAGCCAACTCAAAGCACCTTCTTCGCAAATGACCTTGCTCCCAGATGACTTCCTCAGATACCATTTTGAATTTTATGTAATATCTTATCTATCTTAGAAGTCGGGACACATTTGAGTAGAGGAGTTAATATCCCCCTTTTGTGCAGAATGCCTCGAATTAAAGTATAGTGTCCGAACTCCTTTATTAATCTTCTTGCCTCTTTCTCCTCTTTGGAAAGAATGTTAAATTTGAGATATTCAATGTAAGGAGTCATTCATCCAGGGTTTATCCCGGATGCAGAAAGCATTTCCCAGTTGTTAGACTCCTTTATTACCGAGGGAGCCTATAAAGTCTCTTGAATTAGATTTTTGTTGTTGTCCCCTTCTTTGATTCTTGCAAGTTTTGACTGTGCATTAACTTGATTGTTCTCTTCCCGGGTCATATGTCAGAGACTTCTTGGAATTTGGCAAACATAGCTAGAGTCTTATCTAGGTAGTGCTTTATGATGGGATCCTTGGCCTAGTAATCACTATTTATTTGTGAAGTTACTACCTGCGAGTTACTAAATGCTATTACTTTCAAAGTGCCTGTTTCTCCTGCAAGCCAGAGTCCGGTGAGAATGGCCTCGTACTCTTCTTGGTTATTCAAGACTTTGAAGTTGACTTGAATGTCAGTTCCAACCAATTTTCTCCTCATTCTACAAGATTATATCCCTATACTACTGTCGACATTGTTAGATGATTCTTCCATGCAAATGCTCCAAGTGGTCAGACTTTCACTACCGTGGTCTCTTGTGTACTCTGCTAAAAAGTTGGTCAGTTATTGGGATTTGATTGCAGTCCCTGAATCATACTTTAAGTTAAACTCGAAAAGTACTACGACCCATTGTAGAATGCTTCCTGCTACATCTGTCTTCTACAGGATATTTTTTATGGGTTAGTTAATTCTGAACTTTATTGTGTGAGCTTGGACGTAGGGTTGCAGCCTTCTTGAAGCTAAAACTAGTGCATTAATCAAACTTCTCAATTCTTTAATAGTTCAACTCGGCTCCCTAGAGTGTTTTGCTTGTGAAGTACACTAGTTGCTAACATGTTTCATCTTCACAAATTAAGGCTGATGCTACAACCTTTTCTACTATGTCTAGGCATAGGACGAGTTCCTCATCGACCTCAAGTCGGGTAAGGATGGGTGTTTGAGAGAGAAATTTCTTAAACTACTGGAAAGCTCGTTAATATTCTTCCGTCCATGCAAAGTCATGTTCCTTTCTAAGAATTGAAAATAGGGGTAACAACTTTAGTATTGATCCAACCAAAAAAAAAAATGAAAGTATTGTCAATATTCTATTTAATCATTGGACCTCCTTCAAGTAGGTCACACTCTTCGCGTATTTATTGCATGACACTTGTTGGGATTAGCCTCTGTGGGTTAGCATGAATTTGAGAAAATTTCCAACTTTCAATGTGAAGGCACATTTGGCTGGGTTGAGTCTCATCCATGCTATTATATGGTTTGAAAACCTTCATTGAGGTCGGACATTAGAGGTCATTCATCCCTTCTTTTTTACTAACATGTCATCTACACAAAGTTTCATGAGCTTTCCAAGATGAGGCATTAGTTATTGGTAGGTGGCTACCACATTTTTTAATCCAAAGGGTATAATATGTAATAATAGTTTGCACTTGGGGTGATGAACGAAGTCTTATCTTGCTCAAAATCATACAATAAAATTTGATTGTATCTCGGGTAAGCATCTATAAAAGATAGAAGCTAGTATCTTGGCACTAAATTCACCAAGGCGTTAATGTTTGGTAACGGGTAGGGATCTTTATAAAAAGTTTTGTTGAAGTCACTATAGTCGATACACATCCTCCACTTGCCATTATCCTTCTTTACTAGTACCATGTTGGCCAACCATAATAGGTACTTAACTTCCTTGATGAACCCATCCTCCAATAATTCTTGGACTCGCTCTTCCATGACTTGGGCTCTTTCTAGATTGAGCTTTCGTCATCTTTGTTGTACTAGTCAAGATCTTGAATACACATCTAATTTATGGCTCATGAGGTTGGGCTAAATACCTTGCATATTGAATGTCTTCTAGGAAAAAAAGGCAGGTGTCCTTTTTTAGTAAGCTGATGAGATCCTCATTCAATTTTTCCTCAACTTTTTTCCTAATGTTGGTTATTTTTCCAACCCCATTGCCTATCTGGACTTCTTTCAATTTTTCTTCTGGTTGTGGCATCTACTCTTCCTTAACTCAGAGACTTTAGAGTTCTATGGTGTTGGCTTTTTTGCTTGCGGGACTACTTTTTAAGTTAAAACTTTTATTATAGCATTTACATCCCAGCTTCTAGTATCCATAAATGGTGGCTATCCCTTCCTTTGTCAGAAACTTCATGCATAGGTGGAGAGTGGATACCACTGCAGCTACTCGATTCAATGTTGTTCGACCTATTAATGCAATTTATGGAGATAGTATTTCTACCATGATGTGGTCAATGTTGATTGTGTAAAAAGATTTGGGACTTTTGTCGAAGGTGGTACAAAGGATTATGTACCCAAGAGGTTCAATAGGAGTTTCTCCTAGTCTAAATAGGATGTCTGGGTACGCCTTCAAGTCTTTTTCTTTTAACCTAAGCTTGTCAAAGGTAGGTTTGAAGAGGATGTCTACAAAACACCCTTGGTCAACCAATGTCTTGTGGAGGTTGACGTTGGCCAGGACTATTGTTATCACTACAAGGTCACTATGACCAGGGACTACTCCTTTGACATCTTCTCAGGTGAAAGTTATAATGGAGAGATTTTGTTTTGTACTAGTTTTCCCAATTTGGTAGACTTCTTTGAAAAATATTTTTAGACAACTTAGTTGTGCCACTAAATCTTCCTGCAATGATGCGAACATGTCATCTGGGGTCCTTATGCGATCAGTCGATCTTTATTTGCCTTAAGCTCTCCTTTCCTCTTATTGTCTGACAATTTTGTTGCAAGGTACTTTTCTAACTTGCCTTCTCTAGCCAATTTTTAATCACATTCTTCATATCATAGCACTCATTGGTAGAATAGTTATAAATCCAATGGTATTTGTAATACTCCATCCGACTTCCTCCCTTCTTATTTCTGATTGACCAAGGCGGTAGTATCTTTTCGATGTTGCATATTTTTCTATAGACATCTACCTGGGATACATGTAGTGGAGTGTGAGAGTGATACCTTCGAGGTTGATCAAAATTTCGTCCTCCTTTTTGTTTTGGTCTTTATCTTTGTCCCTGAATTGATTATATTCTCCCGACCTTGTTTGGGCCTCCTGATTTAAGCAATCTCTTCTATATTGATATACTTCTTAACTTTTTTCCTGTATCTCAGCTAAAGAAGTTGGGTTCCTCTTTGAGATTGACTATGAGAATAGGTCATTTCTAGGGCCATTGACTAACCCTATGATGCCTGCTTCCATTAGCAGACTATGAATTTCTAGGTATGCTTTGTTGAATCTTTTCACGTATGACCTTAAATATTCTCCTATTTCTTGCTTTACCTAAAGTAAACTCGGGGCATGCTTTGTCTCGTCTTTGTGGATTGAAAAGCGAGTAAAAAAATTTAGCTAAGTCATCAAAACAAGTTACCGACCGTGGGGGAAGGTTGTCAAACCACCTTGTCATTGCCCTAGTTAGGGTTATAAGGAAGGCCTTGCATTGACTCGCGTCAAAAGCCTTGACCAAGTACATCTGACTTTTAAAATTACTAAAATGATTCTGTGGGTCTGGCGATCCGTTATAGAGATCCATGTCCAGTCTATTGAAGTTCCTGGGGACCTTTGCACGCATGATCTCCACGAAATATAGGTCATCACCTCCAAAGTAGGTCATGTGCCCATCATCCCGAGCTCCTCTTCCTTTCAGCTCGACTTTTAATCTTCTTATTTTGTCTTCTATGTCTCTTCTTCTGCATAGCTCTCGGTAGAATTTTGATTCCTTACTCCTTCTGGGATGTGCACTTGGGAATTCACTTTGTATCCACCTCATTCCTTTTTATTTTTTGAGGAATTATGGGGAACAGATTGCGCCTAATCGCCATTGCAGTGGTCACTTCTTTATCTTGAGTCAGACGCGGTGTATCCATCTTGATGTTTATCATCCACCATTATCAAGGGTTAAGTTCCAAGTCCTTGGCAATGACACCAATGTTCTGAGACGTACATGAAATGGATTGTAAGTAATTAATCTTTGTGAAAGAGGTCAGAGATGGTGGTGAATTTGTTTGGGATGACTTTACGTCAGCTCCGACACAATAGGTGGGGATACTTGTAAGGGACTCCAATGCCAAAGTCAGCAAAGGTTTAAGTAGGTTGTGTCTAGAATGAGTTGAGAAATACTTGAATTTGATAGGTATTTATAAAGGATGTGATAACTTGGTCATCATTTATAGAAATCATTTTTGGAGTTAATTGGTGGTTTATTCCCTTACTACATGGGATGTTAAGCCACATCGCGTAGATATTCCCATGTAGATAATAGCCGAAGTAGTGGAAAGGGAGATATGACTTGCTCCTACAAGTCAGGTCAGGTTCGGGGCTTGGTACCCATGCCCCGAGTAGGTCGGGTAGGCTAACTCGTGGTGTTCTTGGATCAATCTTCTTTGGTTTTGGGTTGATATTGGTAGGTCCAACAAGGAGGTCAATCTTTTTTTGGGACATGGCCTAAAACCTTTGGGTCATAATATGAACATATTGCATGTGGCTAATCCTTAATGATATATAAAGAATCGGATATTGTCGTTGCTGATTTTGGTGGAGCTTGATGCTATTTAAGCTTATCTTTGGTAAATTGAAGGATTGAGGTTCAAAACCAAGTTAGGGTTTGAATTAGCTTGAAATATACTATTCATTAGCTAACTAGGATGACATTAGATGAGATTCAAGTGCTTAATTAAGGTATTCAGACGTGCTGGTGAGATTACTTGTGCAACAAGTCACTGTACGTGTATTAGCTAGCACGCCCAAAATTCTGAGAACTGAGATTGAGTAAATCCTTTCTTTGGATTTTTGGAACATTATGTACCCTTTGTAGTAAAAGTTTGACAAACTGGAATTAAGCATCCAAAATTGGTTAGGAAGTGATTTGTACGGGTAAAATAGACTTTTTACCCTTGCGCATTCTCTGTACCAGTTTCTCTATTTAATTATTGTGCTTGTAGATCGTAGTTATCAGTTGTAAACATTACTTATTTTTATACTCATTCCAAGCTATGCAATTGATTTCAAGTCTATAACTACAAACACATTAAGAAAGAAAAAGGGAAAAAGAAACTAATTCATTACAAACATCAAAATTCAAATTATAACATGATTGAATCAATTTTAACATTAACTTGGTACCTTTTATTCAAATACAGCTCCATTATACACTTATGGTCCAATAATATATGTCGTTTTGTATTCAACACTTTGTCTAACCATGCAAAATTAGTTTGGGAATGTTTAAATCTTGCTTAACTTGTATCCGTATTCGTTGATTATAGTATACTAACTTATGCACTAAGCATTTAATAACTCTCAAGTTAAATACTTAAATTAGCCTAAACATTTTAAGTACTCTCGAGTTAATGTTTTTCAATCAGTGTGCTTTCGTCAAGAGAAAAATAATACGCTCAAGTTGTCCAACTTCATGTCGTGATATCACAAACAAATTGCAAATTCCGAAAACAACCATACTATGCCTTCACAGTTCAATGGTTCCATTATATCCTACTGCAATCAGATGAAGTTTTCATTAGATTCAAGAAAAATTCAAGGCATGATCACGGTTTCCAACAATAACCACATTAGAAGCAAGTAGGGATGCACAGACCCGGCCCGGCCCGGTCCCGAACACTTTTGGGGCTAATTTGGTGTGATTTCATCGGGTTTAGGGCCGGGTAAGGGTCTCAAAAATAGACCCCGTCATTATTTCGGGTCGGGTCCGGGCCATAGCTCGGGTCACCCGAAGTCGGCCCGGTGACCCGGTCATCATACACAATTAATATTTTGTGTTATTAGTGATGGATCATGACTATTCTTATGTGGAATTTAAGTATTGTAAATCTTAATATTTTGTGTTATTAGTCATTATAAAACTATAAGTTAATGTTTTATGTTTAGAATGCATAAGACTTTAGACTAATGCATAATATTGTGTTATTTGTATTGATTTAAATATTTGGTATTATTAGACAATATTAGTATTGATTGTGGTTATACTTTAGTATTGATTGTGGTTATGCTTTAATTTTAAAGAAGGGTTGGTTCTTGTTATATTTTTCTAAGTGAATTTTACCATGTTAAATAATGGTTGGAGTCTTGAAAATTTGGATATTTTTACATGCTAGCTTACAAGAAGGTATCAACGTAATGTAATGTTAACGGCCCGGTTTTCACCCGGTTTTCACCCAATTTTTACCCGATATAATTGTGGCCCGAAAGTGTATTGATTTCATCGGGTCTAGGGCCGGGTTCGGGTCTAATAAATAGACCCGGTGTATATTCCGGGTCGGGTCTGAGTCACATCAAACCCGGCTTCACCCGGCCCATGTGCACCCCTAGAAGCAAGAGACGTTTTAATCTTTTAACATTGATAATTAAGAGTAGGATAAATATAACTTCACAGAAGAATTGTCACGAACATAAATCATCTAACATCATACTTAATTAGAGTGAATATTCCACCTGGCCCCTGACAATTATCTCGAAAGGACAACGAAGTCCCCAAGAAAAAAAAAACACCCAACCCGGCCCCTGATCTTTTTTTTTTGACTGATTAGCCCCTGTGCCAAAAAAACATTAACTTTTTTTGGCACAGGGGCTAATCAGTCCCATAAAAATAAATCTCGGGCCGGGTTGGGTATTTTTTTTGTTAAGGGCCTCGTTGTCTTTTAACGTAATTCTCAGGGGCTGTTTTGGGTTTTTTTTCTACTTGATTATCTATAGACAAATCAGTCATACCACCAATAAGATCATCAAGTGAGAAATCCTTCCACTTCCCTGAATTTTCGGAAGATGATGGAACCACTTGCAAGGGACTCTCTGAAAGGGCTTTTTCCAACTGTTTAACAAGTTCACCTTCTTCGGATTGGACGTCCAAATCCCATATCTTGAAAATATTCTCAGACATGTCCTCCACATCATAAGCAGAAGAATCCAGATTAATTCTGAAATCAAAGGTTTCATTCTCCTTTGAGTCTTCATTATAAGTTGGCCGAAAGGGATTTCCGTAAAGACTTAAAGATTGCAAAGTCACTCTCTCTTCACTATCTAGATTCTCATTGGCACTACTTTCTGCAGCTAGAGCAAGTGGGTTAACATCAGAAGTTGAAGAAGGCTCCAATGAATGCTTCACATGGTAAGTTGAAGATTTCTGATTAATTTCAACAGCAGAGGGGAGAATTTCAGTGTCTTCTATACCAGTGTTAAAAGATTGAGGTTGGGAACTGATAATTTCTAATAAAGCATTTTCCACATGGATCCAACTACTTTCGGGAACATTAAGATCTTCAGTTAGGCAGGAATCAATCCAAGCAAGATCTTCTGGAGAAACAACTTCATTCTGTTGTGAATATGCAGAATTGAAAATACCAGAAGAAATTGATACCTCACTCTGCGTATCTTCAACATCCATAACTACAAGTTCATGCAGACAAATGTAAGCAAAAGGAAGAAAGCACTGTATTGTGAATACATGAAAGCCATGGCAACTGAATATGAAAACATGATACATAAATATGGCAATCTCAATCTAAATAACATTATAATAACTACTTACAGTATTATGTTAAACATAACATCTTATCCCAATAGCAAGAAAGATTAGAGTAGTTCTGGTTTCATGTTTCACTTCTGATAGTAATTTGGCAGGTAAGTCCAAACAACAAACATCACCATATATCAACTTGCATAGAGTTTGTGAAAAATCAGTTTGTGGATAACAACACCGTCCATCCTGGTATGCAAGTTTTGGTTTTACAAGAATTGAATTGACATTTTATAAGCAAAGAAAATAAGGCTATACCTATATGACAATAAAATTCAAAAAGAGAAATAAAATTTATCACAAGATGAAAGTAGCAGAAAAAATGTGTTATTTAAATCTAGAGCTTCAAAAGAAAAACCGTAAATTATGTTACCAACAGATAGCTACAGAAAAATTTCATCATTAGCAGTAAGACAAAATGATCATTTTACTTCTTAGAAGCAACAAAACAGGGCAATGATTTTAAGACATGGCAAACAGCGATCAAGAACAAAATGAAGCCAGGGTTGGATACATGTATCCATAAAGCTAATTGTGTCCCAAATGCTGTAACTAATTGGATTATAATATTGATTTTGGTGTTTCTGCGTATTTTCTTCCTCCTGCTAGTATTTATTCTATTCTGTTAGACACACCAATCCATATTTTCGAACGAAAGTAAAACGAAAAAGAAAAACACAATAAAACGTTAAACCCTAATTTATGAATTGGAACGACATTTACACAAAATTTTGCATTGAGTGCAAAGTATACAATAAAATAATAAATTCAAATTTCAAGAATGTCAGACTATTTTCTGCATTGATATTTTAGAATGAATCAAACTTAAAACAACTTCTAGAAGAAAATCAGAGAACGGAGATATCAATGAGGGAGGAGAAGAGAGGAGTTACCGGCTATGAGATGCCGACTGAGTGGGGTGCCGACACGGCAGGCGGTCTTCCTGTACCGGAGTCACTGCCGGCAGAACGACAGGGTGGCGCCGCGGGTCCTGGTGGTGCTGCCGCAGGCTATCCTAGAAGCCTCACCGGGGACGTGAAGCGGTTTCGTTGTGAGTGAAGAAGAGAAATTATTTTTAACTTGAACCGAAAGATTGCTGTGCAGTTTGTACAAACCAATTTGGACACACAACAATTACCCACACACAGATGAAGGAGCAATGGTTAGAGAACTGGAGCTTCGTTACCAGGGCGGACTAAGACCGATCTTTTGGGGAGCTTCGTTACCAATTAATTATTATTAATATTTTTAATGATATGAGATTATATATAACGGTGTAATTCACTTTTTTTGCTGCGTAAATACTGGTCAAATTTTAATGAAAGTATTGGTTCTTCAAACTTTGAATAAATTACCATTTGTATTCATAAAAGATATAGACGGATAAATGTACTCACATAAAAATAAAACGACAATTGTAACCACGGAAGATGGCCTTCGTGTGCTAAAAATATCCGGACGTTGGTTACGCAATTGGTCTGTTAGGATACTTTTGGCACATATAAGTCATTTTTTGTGGTTACAATTGTCGTTTTATTCTTATATGGGTACATTTGTCAGCGTCAGTATCTTTTATGAGTACAAATGGTAATTTATTCTTCAAACTTTATCTTTCAAAAATTAATTTAACAATGCCATCGTGTCTAGACTCTGTTCATGTTTTAAGGTAGCGTTTGTTTTAAGGTACTGGAATGGAGACTAGAGACTCGGTATCATGTTTGTTGATCCAAATATTGTTACTAAAATTTCAGTTTCTGTCCCTAAAATTTTAGTACCTCTAAAAAATAGTAACACAGGAGATTGAAATTTTTAGAAATGGAGACCAAAATTTTAATAACATTTTATACCTAAAATATCTCCATTTCAATTCATTAATTTCAATTTTATCCTTTTTGCAAATTAAATTAGAACTTCATTCTTATTTCAGTCTCTCTATTTCCCACTTTACACCAAACACAATACTAAAACTTATTGCAGTCTCTGTTTCTTAATCTCAGTCTTTCAGTTTTTGTCTCTCTTCCAAATGTTACCATAGATATTGTGGAGAAATTGGTGTAATGTTCTAATATTGGATGCTACGTTGTTTTGTAAAATTTTGGGACAGTAAAATTTGCTCGGAAAAATTGCGGTAGCAGATTTTTTTTTAATTTTTCAGCAGC
>NC_029787.2:30903906-30971295 GCF_000816755.2 Arachis ipaensis | reverse complement strand
GAGTATAAAAATAGAAAGGGGTATTAATTTAAAAATATATTATAATGGTTAAATATTTTTCCAAACATATGAGGATGTGAGCTTTGTATGTTTCATTCATGTGATGTTATTCCTTTTGCAATAACATACGAAGAATTTAAGAGTATGTCTAGTCAATGTGTTAATAATCAAGTATTAAAGAGATCAGAGTTACAAATGTTTTTTATAGACAGTCTATGTTAGTATTTGGTAGTTTCGTTCAATTTTAAATAATGTATGTGGTAGACAAAGCAAGTATGCAAGGGATGATTTTTATCTACCAACAAATACGAGCACAAGTGTCCGTTATCGAGTTATATGTTGAGTTTGAAGAATTAGTTGAGGTTGATTTACCGGAACCTATCATCGATTGGACAGTTTACAACACTAAAAGCAAAGAGGAATTTGAGAACACTTATCATATTGTTGGTCCAACTGAAGAAGTAGGTGAAGATGATATAATAGTTGATTATGTAAATTCAAGTAAGTAGTCTTTTTATTTTATTATTGAATCATATAGTAATAGTCAGAATTATTTCTTATTATTATTGGTGTAAATCGTGTTCTTGTTATGGAGGTGAATTTGTCGTGGACATAGAGTTCAATTCTAGAGAGACTTTTATTGCAACAACTAAAGGCTATACCATCGTTCGGGTGTGGATTGTCAGGTGTGTGAATCTGAGCCTGCCACATTTTATGCTAAGTGTGTACAATACAAAACAAGTTCTGAATAGCTTATCAGGGACAGTCTTATTAAGAAAAAATTTTATAGGGTTATAAGGCAGTACAATGATAGTCACACATGCACCAGAACTATAATATATTAAGATCATGCCAAGCTAAACTCAGACATGATTGTAGAGGTGATACAATCATTGGCTGAAACTGATCTGTCTTTGAAGGTGAAATCTGTCATTGCTGAAATGCAGTTAAAATTCAATTACGCGACTCGCTAAGCGAAAGGCAATTGTAAAAAAATTTTGGTAGTTGGAAGCTTCTTATGAAGCTTTGCTATCGTGGTTTGAAGCAATGGTACAAAAAGATTCATCAGTAGTAGTCGAGATTAAAACTGCACCAGCATACCAAGGGGATGAGGGTCTAGGATATTAGGATATTAACGTGGGTATTCTGGAGCTTTTATCTTTGCATTAGAGCATTTGGAAGCTACAAACCAATCATACAAGTAGATGGCACACATCTGTACGAAAAATATAAAGGAGCTCTATTAGTTGCAGTTTCTCAATATGGCAATGGTAATATTGTGCCTCTTGTGTTTGCCGTTATTGAGGGTGACTTCTGATGCATGGCACTTCTTTCTTACTCATTTGCGCACACATGTGGTGACTTGGGATGGTGTTTGGCTTATCTCTGATTGACACGACTCTATTACCTTAGCAATAGCTCGTAGTAATGGATCATAGAAGCCTCCGAGAGCTATCCGTATGTTTTGCGTTGGGCACATAGCATTAAACTTCTTGAGGAATTTCAAGGCATCATATTATAGAAGCTGATAGTCAACATGAGTATGTAAATTATTGTGAAATAACGGTGCTAGCATTATGTGGTGATACTTATTATATTTGTTTTCTTAGTTATTTACAGGCTATTGTAGGACTGTGCGTAAATTTAATGTGCAGTATGCAAGATTACATGAGCGTGGTGAGACTTACACTCGGTGGCTCGATCGAATCCCACGACAGCAATATGCGTTGGCATTTGATAATGGATGTCGCTGGGTTCATATGACCACAAACCTAGTAGAGTGCATCAATGGAGTATTGAAGGAAGCGCAAAATCTTCCTATCACATCACTTGTCAAGGCAACTTTGTACAGACTAAATGAGTTATTCACTAGGAAGAGGGATGAGGCTAAGGCTCGTAGGAATGTAGGACATGTATTCTCTGAATATGCCACCAACAGACTTTAATTAAATCAGCAGGCAGTGGAGAACATCCAAGTTAACTTATTTGACAGGAAGAATGAGGTCTTTGAGGTACGCGAGATGCCCCGTGGTATGGAGTATGCAGTGAATCTCGGTCAACGGCATTGTGATTGTGGTAAATTAGACAGATCGAATTCTTTGTCACCATATCTTTGCATGTTGTTCGAACCAACGACTTGATTGGCAACAATATGTTCACGAGGTGTATAGGGTGGATGAGATAAAAAAAGGTGTATAGAGCACGGTTTAGTAATTCAAAACCCAGCAACATGACTGATGTATCAAGGACCAAGCATAGTTATAAGAACCGAACCGGACCGTCCGGTCCAGTCTTTGAATCGTTTAAGGAATAAACCGGTCAAAATCGATAAGAACCGATCAAAGCTAGGGAAAACTACCCAAACTCGGTAGAAAATCGGTTCAACCAAACTGTTTGAGAGAAAATTCCAACATTAATGAAGATGTAATTCGAACCTGGGTCTTCTTTATACCTGCATGCTCTCCTTGTCACTAAGCTGTTATTCCTTATTATTTTAAATGCTAATTATTAATTATATAGTAAAAACGTACAATAACTTTTTTAGATATTATTTTAATTTTATACTCTATTTAATAATAACTAGATTATAACTTGTTGATTATAATTTGTTGAAACTTGATTGTTTTTAAAATATTAGTGAAGATATATATTTTTTAAATTTTAATTTTAGGTTTTAGACTATTTTATATTTTTTATTTACATAGGACCGGTTCTGCCGGTTCAACTAGTAACTCATCGGTTAAACCAATAAACCAGTAAACTAGTATCCTGACCAGTTCGATTACCGATTTGAATCTGACAACTATGAGACCAAGACACATATGGACATACCTAATCCGCACTTAAAGCAAGTGTCCAAAGGGTGTCCCAAAATAATTCGCTTCTTGAATAAAATGGATATGCCCTCATTAATCATTATGATGGGTCAAGTGCTAGTGGCTCTGCACCTAATTCTTAGTAAATTCGGTGTTTACTTACTAGTTGTATTAGATTATGTACTACATTATGAATTGAATTAAATATTACTTCATGAATTGAATTAAATATTACTTCATGAATTACTTGAGTACTCGATTTTGATGTGAAATTATAAAAATTTATAAAAATACAATAGCAGTCTTATAATAATAGATAAATAACAATTATAAAAATTACTTGCTAAAGTCTTTTTCATAAATTTAGTACATTTTTTAAATGTCTTCTTTATTGTGGAAAGGGTATATCTACTTGAGCTTCTACAATCTTCAAGTTATATCCCTTACCATGAACATCTGGAGTATGGAAACGTTTCGCAACTCTCGCACTATCCGCACCTTCCGCATCTTCTGCACCTTTTGCATCACCTATATGACATCAACAACCACAATAATAAATACACTAATACATTATTACCTACATCGTCATCACCATCGCTATCATCGTCATTATCGTACTCACCATCATTATTAGCCTCAGTCGTTGGCGCTTGCACTTGAGGGAAAGCAACAACATTACTACGATCAATTTCTCTAGCGACACTTAGGATCGAATCACTCTGTATTGAGTCAATAGACCTTCTAACCCCAGAGTGTGGAGAGGGGCTACGACGTTGTATTCTCGAATCCATAGACGATTGACTTTGAGCAATTTGAGGCAATCGGCGACTAGATTGTGGCACCTGCTCGTTAAATTCAGGAGGTTACAGTTGGGATTGCTGCACTTGCAGGTAAGGGTCTGATAAACCCATATTTTATGATGTATTTTGTGCTCAATTTAAATGATTTATTCAATCCTTCACCCACTTATTCATGTAAATTGCATGGTTTTACTATTCCTTCCTTATTTTATGATATATGTGAAAAAACATGTTTCCTATGCTTTAAAAATATCAATTTTAATTATCCTTTATTACCATTCGATGCCGTGATTTGTGTGTTAAGTATTTTCAGATCTCATAGGGCAGGAATGGCTTAAAGGACAAAAAGGAAACATACAAAAATGGAAGGAAAGCACAAAAATGGAGTTTCGAAGAAAAGGCAGCGACACGAACACATGGACGATGCGAACGCGTGCCTAGCGCGAAATGGCATCGACACAAACGCGTGGAAGACGCGGACGCGTGCCTTGAGCAGAACGCAAATGACACGTACGCGTGACAAGGAAAACTCCCAAATGACGCGAATGCGTGACCCACGCGAACGCGTGATAGACGCCACGTACAAGAATCTGCAGAAAACGCCCCCAATAATTTCTGGACCCTTTCTCGTCCCAAATCCAAGTTAGAAACACAGAATATAAGCCAGAGAATGGAGGAATCAAACAAGGGAACAACAGAGAGACGATATACAACTCTCACACTTTAGGATTAGATGTAGTTTTAGAGAGAGAGGTTCTCTCCTCTCTCTCTTAAGATTATGATTTCTCTCAATTTTAGGATTATTTCTCTCCAGTCACAGGTTCAATATTCCTTTAATTTATTTTCTACCTTATTTGATTCTATTACTTTAATTGTCATTTATCTTTTCAATTTGGCTTATAAACCATTCATGTTATGATTTTATTAATTAATATATTTTGAGGTATTTCAGATTTGATTTTGCTTTAATTTATTTATGAATGATTTTAATTTAATTTAAGATATTTTTCTCTTTTGGCCTTGGTTAAGTAATTAGTAACACTTGAGTTATCAAACTCAGCTGTTGATTGAAATTAGAATTCTTTGCTGATTAATTTGTACTCCAATAACTCTAGTCTTTCCATATGAGTTGACTGGGATCTGAGGATCAAATCAATTTGTTCACTTGACTTTCCTTTGTTTAGCAAGGGTTAATTAAAGTGGGAGCAAAATCCAATTCTCATCACACCTGATAAGGATAGTTAGGATAGGACCTCAATTTCTTACACCTTGCCAAGAGATTTTTATAATTATTAATTTAATTTTCTTGTCATTACTTGTTCCTTATCACAAAAACCCAAAAACATACAATTTTCCATAATCAATAATAAATCATACTTCCCTGCAATTCCTTGAGAGACGACCCGAGGTTTAAATACTTCGGTTATTTATTTTTATTGGGTTTGCTTAAGTGACAAACAAGTTTTTTTGTATGAAAGGATTATTGCTTGGTTTAGAAACTATACTTGCAACGAGAATTTATTGTAAATTATAAACCATCAATCTTCAGTTCATCAAAATAGTGCCGTTGCCGGGAATTTGCAACTGTGTGCCTTATTATTGGTTATTGTAAATATTTTCTTTTGCTTGTTTATTTATTTTTATTTTCGCTTTTAATTTTTATTATTTACTATGAATTCTCACCCCTATCGCTTTGAGTTTGGTTCCAATGATGTTGCAAGGAATGGAAATTATAACAGGAACATGCATCAATGTCAAAATAATCAGAGATGGAAGGAGCCACGAGGATCTGATCAACCCTTTAGGCAACAACACCCTCCAAGATACCATGAACCACGACCATTCCATAATGCATGTCAAGACAATAGGTACGGTGGACCCCTTCGTGACAACCACCACCCACCAAATTACTATGGTCAAAAACCATTCCGAGGTGCATACCAAGATGATAGATATGATAGACCCCATCATATGCCTATGAACCACCTCCTCAACATAGCTTTGAACTACCACACTCACAAGCCAACTACCACCATTCACCTCCATATGACCCTAACCCGTATCCACCCCAATTCCAACCCAATTACTCCCAAGAACCACCACTTCCCTATGCACCATATCCATATCTATCACTCCAAGAATCAAGGGAGCAACTCAAGGAAACATTTGAAAAATTTCATGCCACACTTCACCAATTGAATCAAGCGATAAATAGACTACCTTCCCGACGTTTGGACACTCAAGGAACTCCCATGGCTTCATATGGGCAATCTAATGAAGAACGCAGCATGAAGGAGATACTAGAAACTCCACTGGACAGTACGGAGCATGACTTTGTACTGGAACAAGTGGAGGAAGCTGAAATTATCGAAGAAGAAGAAGAATTGGTTGAAGACTTAGGAGACGCTGAACCTCCATGGGAATCCAAAATTGTGGAGAATTCCGTCAGGAAAAGTGCAGTTGATGCTAAGGAGGATAGTGCACAACCCCCGAAGCAGGTATCCTACGAAGAACTGGACGGAATAACTCAACAAGCAAGTTTCCTTGATAATGAAGATCACGAGTCAAATTCTCCTAGCAATGAACTTGCATCCGCAAGTGAACTCTTTGAGATGGGAGAATCTTCCCCAAGTGAATACGAAGATGATGCGGAGGTAGATTTTTCGCAACCTCCAACTTATAACTTGAGTGATGAAGAAGATATCAAATACTTGGATCAAGATGTGGTTGAAATTGAAGAAATTTGCAACGAAGTGGAGGAATTCACAGAAGAACACGAGGGAGTAGAGCTTGCAAAACCGCTGAAAACACATATCCCAAGGCCATTACCACCCAATACTAAATTCAAGTGGGTAAAATCCTTAGCTTTTATCTTTACTTTTCCACTTGAATATGGTTTGCTTGAAACAGATGGCCAGCTTAGAGCTCTTTGCGGCTTTAAGAGTAAAAGGGAAATGGTTCGTGCTCAAGGCTGGTATGCAAGATTCAATAAGGTTCCACGCTTCAATCTGAAGTGTAAGGATTGGTTTCGAGTTCAATTGAATGGGTCTCGGAGAATGTTTGGCCATCTTGGTGAGAATGCAACTTCCAAACCGCCCGGCTAGAAAAATAAAAATCAACACAAAGGCGGATATAAAAGCAAGGTTTGGGATCCTGGAATCTATTCTGACATTCAACACCCCGGGAACCTGAGAACTTATTTGAATTTACTCACAGACTTTACATGCCTAGTTTGGGACCCCGGAGGCTGTTGGCATTCCAAATAGTGGTGGAGATTTTTGGATGAATTCAAGCACAAGCCACCATAGCAGGAAGCTCATCAAATGTCCAACTTAAGGACTTTAACAAAAAGTGCTAGGTGGGAGACAAGAGACAACCCACCATGGTATGATCGTTCCTTTTTCAATTTCAATTTTATTTCGTTTTGTTTATTTTTAAATTTTATTTTATTCTATTTTCATTGAACCTGGAATTATTCATATCACCCATATTAGCACTGCATATTGAATACTGCATAATTGCATTAAAAAAATCACCCCACGCGAGCGCGCAGGCCACGCGTGGGCGTCGACTGGAAATCGGCGTAAAGATCCAACGCCCAGAAAGTTGGGCTAGAATCGTGCGGCTGGTGTGCGTTTAGCACAAATCGGCCCACGCGTTTCGCGTCACCTGCACCACACACATCTTACGCGAAAGCGTGAGCAACGCGTACACGTCGCGTGGATTTTATAGACCCTATTGGAAATATAGAGTTGCGCCAAAACGACGCTGGAACTGGGCGTTTAGCACAATTTTCAGCGACGCATTCGCGTGCTTCACGCGTACGCGTCCCTTACCTTTTACCTAATTCGCGCGATTGCATCAACGACGCGATCGCGTCACACCCCTTTTTCGCCCAAATCACGCGATCGCGTGCCCCACGCGTTCGCGTGGATTCAAAAATACTAACCCCATTCACGCGAAACCCTACCCCTCGCGTCACCCATTCATCCCTTTCCCTCCTCCTCTGCACCTCCTCCCCCCTCTGCAACCACCATCATCCCAGCCACCCAGCTCCGACCGCCGCGCCAAACCACACCCACCGCCGCACCACGTCATCGATGCCCCCCCTTTTCGTCTTATTTCCTCTCTTCTCCTCCCTCCCCTTCTCCTTTCTTCCCCCTTCTCCCTTTCCTCCTTTCCTCCCCTTAACCCTTATCCACCCAAAACCACCAAATCGCCCCTGCCTCCACCTCAGACCGCCGCCGCACCACCACCCATCGCCGCTGCGTCACCACCATACCGCCACCATCTCTCTGAGCTTAATTTCTGTTTCTACACACCAGGTTCCGCCGAACACCGATTTCGTTTTCCAATTAGTCAGTTAGTTGCATATTTTACCGTTTTTGTTCGAAATAGGATAGTTAGAGATGCATGATTATAGTGGATTTTAGGTGGTTAGGTAGCTAGGATGTGGTTAGTGGATTTAGGCCTGATAATTGCACCGTTCTTGCTACTTGTTTTTATCTGATTCGCAATTTTGAATTTGCTGTGATGATGTGCTGTTCATATGTTGTTCTTCATATTTGATGTTGCTGTTAAACTGTTCTTTAATGTTCTTGCTATTTGTTAATCTTTTCAGCACTCTTTAATTTCATATGAACTGATTTTTCCTGCTGTTTACTACTCGGGAACATCCAATTTTAGCCGGAATGCTGCCCAATTTTCTGCAAATTTATGGTTTAATCTACCCCCATTCATGTATTGGTTTGAAAATTCAGTATTTTCCATTACTTGACTACAACCAAACCAATTCATGAATGCACAGGCTAGCATTCTTATTCTTTTTGGTTCCCTGAGTAATAAATTTCTTATTGATGATTTCATTCTCATTTCACACTTACTTTCTCTATAGGAATTATCATCAATAAACTGCAATCCTTGCTTGAATATGAGTTGATTGTTCTTCAAGTTTGTGAATTTCTTGGTAACTAGGAAAACTATTCTCATGCCACTCACTTTAACTTCCTTTTTAACTCCTAACCAGCTTCACTTTCTAACTTCCCTTTTTGGTTTTTACCTCACTACTTTAACTTTCTAACTCAAGGCATGATTACTGTTTTTCCTAATTAACTTGAATTCCACTTGTATTATATTTTGGATTGTGATTTTTAATCTCAGACTTTTAACTCGAATTCAATCCAAAAATGTACATATATTTACCTCATTTCATGCTTTTATTGCTCTTTTTGCCTTTATGCTTACATTGACAAAACCCTACTTGCCTACTTGTTTTCCTGCTTTAGTTCTTCAATTATATCCTGCTACTTCTACTTTTCAGGATGTCTGATCCCAAAAGTAAGGAAAAAGGCAAGGCAACTACAGGCAAACGGAAAAGAGGAGAATCTTCTACCTCTATCCTGGATATCCTTCACGACGATTCCTGGCGGGAAAAGAACTTTACCCCGCAGGAAAAGGCCGACCAACTCCTCACTGCCACAGATCAAGTCAAATTTGCAAACAGATACTGTGAGCTAAAGTATCCAGTGTTTGTCACTTCCAGGAACCTCTACCTGGAAAGAACTCTTAAAATTCCAGAAGAACTCACCCAGTACACTTCCGAACAGATAAAACAAAGAGGCTGGTTCTTCTTGGAAAGGAACTTGACAAAGGTCAATGCATCCTAGGTCAGAGAATTTTATTGTAACTATTTTAAGACTTCCCTGGATGCAGTGCACCTCAGAGGAAAACATATTTTAGTCACTGAGGAAGCTATTGAGGATATCCTCCGGCTTCAGCCTAAGTCAGATCAGCCTGACGATTACCAAAAGGCTGAAGAGGATATGAGATACATGAGATTTGACTGGAACGCAGTCAAGCAGAGAATAGCCCTAGATCCTACTGCCCCATGGGTCATGGGAAAGAATACAGTGATGCCTAAGGGAATCAAGCTGATATATTTGAATGATGAGGCTCGGCTTTGGCAGCAGATCCTGAGTAACTACGTGATGCCAAACACTCATGAGACAGAGGTACCCGCTGCTATGATCACCCTCATCTGGTGTGTGATGGAGGGTAAGGACCTGTATCTTCCACGTTTCATCAGGTATTTTATGGCCAGGGTCCATGTCAGAGGCACTCTCCCTTTCCCTTATCTGATCACCCAGCTAGTCCACCGAGCTGACGTGCCTTGGGAGCTTGCTGATGAGAAGCCAACTGCTGCAGACTGCAAGAAGATCATACCTCACAGCAGGAAGTTTCAAGCCTTGGGTTATAGGCCGCCTTTCCTTACTGCTTCTGCTGAGGCAGCCACATCTTCAGCTGCCCCTTCTGCATCCACTGCTGCACCAGCTCCATCCACTGCACCTCCACCTGCTCCTGAGCCCATTTATCATCTCGTGCACCGACTCTTCGCACGCCTGGATCGTATGGAGCGTCGCAACAAGCGACGCTATGAGCACCTAAAGTTGATGATCCAATCTGGCAGCGACATCCACTCCGATCCTGACACCGCTTCTGAGCCATCTGATGTGGAGGTGGATGATCATGAGGAGGAGGCACATGCCCAGGCTGAGCAGGGAGGACCTGAGCAGGCTACACCACACCATAAGGAGACCCATTAGATCCAGGCCGCAGATCCAGAGATTCCTCTACAGACAGAGCCTCCGCTTCAGCAGGCAGCTCCTTCGACACTTATCCAAACTGCAGATCCTCAGATCACCACCGAGACACCTACTGCACACTGATAAACCCATATTTTATGATATATTTTGTGCTTAATCTGAGTGATTTATTCAATCCTTCACCCACTTATTCATATTAATTGCATGGTTTTACTTTCCCTTCCTTATTATGTGATGTATGTGAAAAACATGTTTCCTATGCTTAAAAATAATTATTTTGATTACCCTTTATTTCCATTCAATGCCGTGATCCGTGTGTTGAGTAGTTTTAGATCTTCTAAGGCAGGAATGACTTAAAGGATAGAAAGGAAACATACAAAAATAGAAGGAAAGCACAAAACAGAGTTTTTGAAGAAACTGGCAGCCACGCACCAGAAATTGCAGAAAACGCTCATAGCGAATTCTGAAGCCCTTTTTGGCCCAAATCCAAGTCCAGAAGGCATAGACCAGAGGTTATGAAGTGGAGGAATGCATCCATTCAAGGAGAGTATCCAATTAGTTAGTTTTCCATGATTTAGATTTAGTTTTGAGAGGGAGATTCTCTCCTCTCTTTTTAGGATTAGGATTTAGATTTAGGATTTTATGCGCTTTCAGGATTATCTCTTTTTATCAGGTTCAATATTCCTTTTTATTATGTTCTCAATTTAATTATGAATTCTTCTATGTTACAGATTACTCTTCGAATTAATGTTATTTGAGGTATTTCAGTTTATTATTACTTTCTTTTATTTACATTATTGTTATTCCCATCTGAAGACATTTTTATTCCAGTAGATTTACTTTTCTCCTTTTGGTCTTGGTTAAAAAATCAGTAACTCAAGAGTTATCAAACTCAAGCATGATTGATAATTGTTATCTTTGCTAATTGAACTGAACTTCTATAATCCCAATCTTTCCTTAGGGATTAACTAGGATTCGAAGATCAAACTAATTAGTCACTTGACCTTTCTTTACTTTAAGTAAAGACTAATTGAGTGGAATTAAGATTCAATTTTCATCATCATTGATAAGGATAACTAGGATAGGACTTCTAATTTCTCATACCTTGCCAAAAGTGTGTTTTACAGTTATTTATTTAAATTACAGTCTTTTACTTATTTTAGATCGCAACTTAAATTACTTGTTCCTTATCTTCAAAACCCCGATTTACAATCTCCATAACCAATAATAAGAATATACTTCCCTGCAGTTCCTTGAGAAGACGACCCGAGGTTTAAATACTTCGATTATCAATTTTTAAGGGGTTTGTTACTTGTGACAACCAAAACGTTTGTAAGAAAGGTTGATTGCTTGGTTTAGTAACTATACTTGCAACGAGAGTTTACTATGGTGCATTATTTGCATTTCGTTGGATCAACACAAAGTGCAGCTCCCAAATTCTATGGTGCTTGAACTCGAAAATCTTGTATAGTTAAACATTCTCTTCATGTTCGTTAAGGATGTGCCAATTATTAATAAGAATAAATGCATCTATTGGATTTACATCACAAATAACATAGTTGGCATCAATTTCTGATGCCATGGACAACTATACCCTTGGAATCTTATTGGACCTACAGTGAATCTAGTTTTCAATTTCTCGAAGTACACACCCAAATCTCACTTGCTCTTCCTCCTAGCTTGGGTACTCTTTCGTCATAGTTCAATTTTCAAAAACTAGGTTTTGGACAAGACCATGAGCTAGGAGGCAGTTGAATCAGTTTATGGGTGTTGGAGATCTCTACCTTTCTAGAAGTTTCTGCCATAGCAAGTACTTTGAAATTCACCAAAAAGGTAGAGGAGTATGTCTTCGCAATAAGTTTTTCATTTCTATCCAGCCAAATGCACCACATACCCGCCAAAAAGTTGTACAAGTTGTCCCCTCCAAACCCCTTAAAAATCCAAGTCTTGAAAGTTGGAACATTGAAAAAAAATAGATTTGAAAAACCTAAAAGAGTCCATATAGATTTTGACTTTGGACAGTTTCTTAAGCAATGAAGGATAGTCTGACAGTGAGTTCGACATCTAAGACATAGATCTAACACTGCCAGTTGGCATTGGTATCAGAAAGCAATGGTAGGAAGAGTTTCTTAATCCCTAACCAAAGAGTAAGTTGAGTTTTTCTTGGATGTGTAGTTTCGAAAGCCACCTCCAATTTTCTGTGTCACTCTAATTAACAGATTTTTTCAAAAGTCAAAGATAATTATTTTTCGCAATATACACCTCTTTGACACATCTCTTGTTGGAAAATAAAAGAACAAGGCACACACACGAAGAATATAAAATGAAGAGGAATGTATGTATTGAATGTATTTGTGTGTTGTTATATTAAAATGATTATTACATACGCTATTTATACATTTCTTTGACACCTAAATTTAATACATTCTAATAAACAAATTGTTTAAATTAAAACTAAATATAGATAATTTATTCAAACTATAATTTCTATTCATTCTTAAATTCTAACCATCAAATTTATTTTTAACATCTCTAACTAAATTCAGATTCAATATCCCCAGCATAATCACTATCACAATAGCCCATTAATTTGAATTCATCTGAAGCTGAATAAAATATGCCATACTCAAGAGTGCCTCTAAGATAGCGAAGAATTCCCTTGGCTGCCTTCATGTGGGTTTCTGTTGGATTTTCCATATAACGACTAACTAACCCAACTGAAAATAAAATGTCAGGTCTGGTACAGGTCAAATACCTTAGACTCCCAACGAGACTTCTGAATAATGTTTGATCAACTTTTCTTACTCCTTCTTCCTCTTTGGAAAGTTTGACTCCACACTCCATAGGTGTATTGGTAGGATTGCAGTCTAGCATGTTGAGTTTCTTCAATAGCTCTCTTGCATAAGCCTCTTGTGAGATGAAAATTCCATCCTCCATTTGTTTCACTTCAATTCCCAGATAATAAGACATTAGTCCTATATCACTCATCTCAAATTCTTGAGCCATTACTTTCTTAAATTCTTCAAACATTATTTGATTATTTCCTGTGAATATAAGATCATCCACATAGACACAAACAAATAACAAATTTTCTTTTTCCTCTTTCACATAGAGTGCATATTCATGAATGCACCTAGTGAAACCATTATCTTGAAAATACGTATCAAGACGATCATTCCAAGCTCTTGGAACTTGCTTTAGTCCATATAAGGCCTTTTTAAGCCTTAACACCTTATCTTCACAACCCTTAACAACAAAACCCAAAGGTTGTTCAATATAAACTTCTTCCAGAAGATTACCATTCAAAAAAGCAGACTTCACATCCATTTGGTGGATTTTTCAGTTGTTCTGTGCTGCAAGTGACAACAATAGCCTTATCGTCTCCAAGCGAGCAACTGGAGCAAACACCTCATCATAATCTATTCCTTGATTTTGTTTATACCCTTTTGCAATGAGTCTTGCCTTATACCTTTCTACATCACCTTTAGAGTTTTTCTTAACTCTATAAACCCATTTGACTCCGATAGCCTGATGACCACTTGGAAGTGATGCAAGTCTCCAAGTGTTGTTTTTCTCAATTGCTTGAATTTCTTCCTCTATAACTTGTATCCATTTCTCATATTTGATAGCTTCTTTAAAACTTAAAGGCTCATCATTGGAGAGTAAACACAATAAATTTTCATCCTCTAGTATTTCTGTTTGCTTATAGAGATCAGGGAGACTTCGATATATGTGAGGACCTTCGCTTGAACTAGAGGATGGAGATGACGATGATGATGCTAGTGGGGTTAAGGCTGGTGTTGAAGGATCGATTTCGCCTTGCACTTCTTGCATCGGGGCTTCTTTTTCCTCAAAGTAAGGCAGAAAATCATAAGTGACTTCATTTTGTGTACTCCAGTCCCACTTTGCATTTTCTTCAAACTCAACATCTCTGCTTATTATTACTTTATTATTGATGGGATTGAAGAATTTGTAGCCTTTAGTATTCTCCTCATAACCAATAAATACAAGCTTTTGGCTCCTATCATCAAGTTTCGATCTTTCTTGTTCAGGAATTTGGACATATGCAATAGATCCAAATACCCTTAAATGTGATACATTAGGCTTCAAACCACTCCATGCTTCTTGAGGTGTTATATCTCTCAAATTCTTGGTAGGTGAGCGGTTTGAGAGATAAACCGCACATGCAACTGCTTCTCCCCATAACTCTTTTGGTAATGACTTACTTTTTAACATCGTTCTTGCCATATTTAGAATTGTCCTATTCTTTCTTTCAGCAACTCCATTTTGTTGAGGCGATCTAGGAATAGTTAGGGGACGTCGAATACCATGATTTTCACAAAACATCTTAAATTCATTTGAAGTGAATTCTCCACCTTTGTCAGTTCTAAGAGCTTTTATCTCATAGCCACCTTCTTTTTCAACGAGAGCTTTAAACTTCTTGAATGCTTCAAATGCTTCGCTCTTTTGCTTCAAGAAATAAACCCATGTTTTTCTTGAATAATCATCAATGAAAAGCAAAAAATAGGCGCTCTTACCAAGTGACAAAGGCTTGATAGGTCCACAAACATCCGTGTGGATAAGTTGAAGTGGCTTGGTAGCTCTTGATTTGGACTGCTTTGGAAAACTCTTTCTTGAATGTTTTCCAAGTAAGCAAGCTTCACATAACTGATGAGGATGATCAATTGTTGGAATTTCTTTAACCATCTTCTTTGTTCCCAATTCTTTAAGCCCACCAAAATTTAAATGTCCATATCTCATATGCCAAATCCATGGTGGATCTTCAATACATGACTTCAAACATATAGCTCTACCGCTTCTCATGTTTAACAAAAACATACGATTTCTTGTCATAGAAACCTTAGCAATAAGATTTCCATTTTTATCTCTAAGCCAAAGATAGCGATCTTCTATGACTATCTTGCAACCATTCTCCATAAGTTGTCCAATATTCAAGATATTATTCTTCATCTTTAGGATGTAATAAACATTAGAAAGAATCTTATGACTTCCATTCTTCAGCTCGAATAGAATCGTCCCTTTGCCATTAATCTCTACTTTTGATTCATCACCAAAACGCACGTGTCCTTTTACATTGGTGTCGAGTGCTACAAATTTACTCCTATCACCTGTCATATGGTTGCTAGCTCCATTGTCAAGATACCACGTACTATCTTCAGAATTTTGATCTTCCTTGAGCGTAAGGAATAATATTGGTTCTTCAACATCTTCACTGTGCACAACAAGTTTATTTTTTTTTCTTTGGATGTCTGACACTCCCAAGAATAATGTCCATCCTTTCCACATGAATAGCATTCAATGTGTCTTTTGTCAACTGTTCTTCCTCTTCCACGACCTCGAGAAAAATTTTGATTTCTTTTCTCTTGAGAATAATTTTTCTCATCTCTTCCTCTTCCGTAACCACGTCCTCGTCCTCGTCCATGGCCTCGACCTCGTCCTTGTCTTCCATTTTCGTTGGTTTCTCCTCTAGCATTCCACGAAAATTTTGCCTGCAAGACATGCTCCACACGTTCTTGCTTGCCTTTATCCATTCTTTCTTCATGGGCCCGTAAGGAACCATTCAACTGATCAATGGACATAGTATCCAAGTCTTTAGACTCCTCAATGGCTACCACCACATGGTTAAATTTTGAGTTTAGAGAACGAAGGATTTTTTCAACAATACGAACATCTTCTAATTTTTCTCCAAACCTTTTCATTTGGTGCACTACTGTCAAAACTTTGGTGAAATAATCCGAAATGGATTCAGTCTCTTTCATCATTAGAGACTCAAACTCAGCCCTTAGAGTTTGAAGACGAACCTTCTTCACCTTTTCAACTCCTATGACGGAATTTTGAAGAGTATCCCAAGCTTTCTTTGCGTTGGTTATATCAGCAATTTTCTCAAACATATCATCATTCAAGCTTTGATGAATGATAGTAAGTGCACATTGATCTTTCTTTCTTTTATTTTCTAATTCTTCCTTCTGAGCTTCCGTTAGCTTCTCCACATTTTCTAGTTCTACATAACCTTTCTCAACCATCTCCCACACTCCTTGAGCACCGAGAATTGCTTTCATTCGGGCTGCCCAATTGTCATAGTTGAACTTAGATAATTGTGGGTATTGAAAAGATAAAGTAGTTCCTTTTGACGAAGACATTTTATAAGTGGCTCTGATACCACTTTATTGGAAAATAAAAGAACAAGACACACACACAAAGAATATAAAATGAAGAGGAATATATGTATTGAATGTATTTGTGTGTTGTTATATTAAAATGATTATTTATTTATACATTTCTTTGACACCTAAATTTAATACATTCTAATAAACAAATTGTTTAAATTAAAACTAAATATAGATAATTTATTCAAACTATAATTTCTATTCATTCTTAAATTCTAACCATCAAATTTATTTTTAACATCTCTAACTAAATTCAGATTCAACATCCGTAGGCACGTGATGCTCCAAAATTTCATTCCCCAACTCATTCGGCGGCATATGAGAGAATATATGATTCAGCTGCCAAGAGTTATCCACTAAAACATCTTTTAGCTTGAAATTAGATTCACTTATCTCAATAACCTCCATCCTTCCACCGACTGTCCTAGATTTCGAGCCCGTTTGGGAAGTAGCAGAAGCTACTTTTTTTAACTTTTGGATTATGAAAAGTCATAATCTATGTGTTTGGCACTATTTTAAAAAAAGCTTCTAACTTCCCGAAAAGTTAATTTGCAACTTTTTGAAGAAGTAGAAATATGACTTCTTGCTTCTCGAGAAGTCATTCTACCACTTACTTAAAAAAAATTAATTTTAAAACAAAAAAATTTACTTTCCTTCTTAATTCTATGAAAAATACTGACTCTTCATCACCATTTTCACACAAGGTCTGCTAGAAGCACTGGCCTTCCACTATCATTCTCACGCAATGTTCCAAGTCTCACCATTTTTACGTAATGAAACATCTGATGGAAGTATTGATCCTCCACTACATTTTCAGACAATATTACATCTGAACAACTTACTGCATATATTCCTTCTAAATATTTTTTTATTATTTTATCACTATTTTTTATTATTAAATTTGTATTCAAGTGTGGTATGAAATTTCAGTTTTAATTTTATTTTTTTCATATGTAATTTTATAGCTTATTATTATTTTCATAGTTAATTATAACAAGTTCTTGACCTCAATAAAGGAGAAGAGAGTTCTAATAGGAATAAAAATAAAAAATAAAAAACAGCAATAAAATATACATTGACACACATTTTATTTTTATTTTTTATTTTCACCTACCATATCATACACAATATTAGTGATTAGGTTATGTAAAATCAACATTTAATATTGAAAAGTATTTGTTATCATCGTTATTTTAATATTCATTTTCTTTTGTAAAAAAAAATTATCTTTTGAGTTATTTATCCAAACGCTACAACTTTAAAATAAGTACTTTTATAACTAAAAATCCAAACACAAAATAACTTATTTATAAGCTGCTATTAATAAAAGTCCTTATGTTTTAAGCTCCTTTTTCCAAAAGAACTTATTTAAGTTATTTACCCAAACTGGGCCTTCATCCAAAGATAAAATCAAAAGGAATTTTTCAAAGACGCAGTGGACCAATAAAACCCATCCTTTAAGGCCTCTATCACTTTAATAATAGCTTTTCAAGTCGAGAAAAATTGATTCGGTAAGAACTCAATTTTTCGTAAAACGATTTTTTGGGTTTTCTACTATTGAAATTCACGAAATTCGTGTACAGTTCACTTCGTATTAACAAGGCGAACCCATACCTATCAGTTTAACTTCACCAAAATATTTTAGAAATACTTTGGAGCCGAGATAATATATAATACCATTATAATTATTTTTTTATCTGATATAATAAAACAAGTGATCAAATAATTATCACTTTTGGTCATTATCCTTCAAGATTAATTCTTAACCACATATTTTTACAATCTTACATTCATTCTCCATTTTCAAATCATTTACCACCATACGTTAATTCACCATTTGGTAAAATTAACTTGAAAAATTGTATGATTATCCATCTAAATTAAAGAAAAATGAAACTCAAAATTGTCCACACTCTTCCCCAAAAATTCGACCACCCCTCTCTGATTTATTTTCACACATGTTGAAATTATAATACTTGGTGATCAAGAAAGGAAAATTGAGATAATACCAAGTAAAAAAAATTATTATTTCATATTATCTCTTAATATCTAGGCATCTTTAGTTGTATTTAATTTTTTTTTAATTAGTTTTTTTATATTTGAATCAAAGTTCTTATATTTTTAGTGAAATTTTTATGTATGGTTAATTATATATTTGGAGTTGTTTTAGAATGATTGTGTTTTCAGACCATATTTAAAGCAAATCAGGATAAATTTTATAAAAAAACACAAGTACACTACCAGGGAAGCAACACAAAGCTGGTGCCATGCTTGAAGAGACCAAGCCCAGCGCCACGAACAGGCTCCCCTGCTCCTAAGCCCAGCGCTCCTGCACCAGCGCCTAGTGCCCTTGCTCCATGCCCAGTGCCCAAAATGGGGGACCAACTGTTGCACTCCAAACACAGCGCCTTCGTGCCTTGGAGAAGCCAAATTAGGGTGGCGCCCAACTCCAAAAAGTGCCAAATAGATTTGAATTATTAGAAGTTATCTTAATTATTCTTATTAAGATAAGATTTAGCTTTTAAATTTGAACTAGAAGAAATCCTAGGTATAAATAAGTGAATGACATTTACACAGAGGAGATCTAGCTTCCTCGATACAGATTTCTTTTCATTGCTATTTTCTATTCTCCATGAGTAACTAATCCTTTTGTCAAAGGGTTAGGAGCTTTGTTTATGTTTCTATGGATTATTAATATGAGTTTTTTTTTTATTTTAAAGTGTTGCATTAATCTATTTCATGATTGGGTTATTCATTCTTCATCCTTAACGAAATAGTAGTATCGAAAGGTATGCTAATCCCGTCTTGAATTTGTTTATTGCTTCGACAGAACTAATATCTGAATTATGCTTGAAAAACCCATTCATATGACTTTTTGAATCGACTAGTGTTCATACCCTGGGTCGAGCTATCCGACCCGGGATGTTTAGCGATAAGACGACCGACCTCTTCAGGTCCGACTATCCGACCTCTTCTTAAAGAGCTCGGCCAAACTGCCAGGAAAGCCCAGTAAAGGGCCCAAATAGAGGAACACGACCCAAGTCCAAAGGCAGTCCAAGCCTATAGAGATAAATGCAATTCCCTTGAAGATAAGTTGACCTCACCCAAAGATAAGATAAAGATAAGATAAGATAACTAACTTATCTTATCTAAGAAGGTCAGCCCACGCTATTATAAATACACTGGAGCACCCAGGTATAACTCATACTCTGATTCTACTAAAAACCTGCTTAATACCCTTGCTAACTTAAGCATCGGAGTCCCTTGCAGGTACCCCCCACCCTCTGGTGACGAAGGATCAGCAGTGTAGCTAGTCCAACAAGTCAGACACGACAGCTCCGGCCGCCACTCACCAGCCGGACACGTCAGCACCGACCAGTACGGAAGATCTCGTCCGAGATCGACCTCCAGTTTCAGGTAACCCTCGGAACATTAGCGCCGTTGCCGGGGACCCGGAAGTCACCCCACCACCATGGCGGATGACCATGACAATGACCACGATTCAGATCTAGAGGATAGAACGCCGCACAAGAACGCGGACACTACACCGAAAGATACCCCGGAATCTAACAAGGACAAAAATCCACCAAATCCGGGAGCAATAGAGGCGCTTCAAGATCGTTTAAAGCAACTTGAAAAAGAAGCCCAACATCATCGAGAAGCTGGGAAGGATCTACAAAGGGAGATAAGGCGACGCCGAGAATTAGAAGATAAACTTCTAAAACTCGAAGCCGATCTCAAAGACAAAGCTACTCGATCCACCCCTGAGGACAACTCTCGCAAGGATCAAGACCCATTTACTAGGGAGATCATGAAGACCAAAATCCCTAAGGACTTCAAACTTTCGGACATGATTTTGTATGATGGCACTACAGATCTCGGCCATCATCTCAGCAATTTCAGAAGTAGAATGTATCTCACCGACGCTTCAGATGCAGTCCGCTGCAAAGCCTTTCCAACTACTTTAACAAAGACAGCAATTAGGTGGTTCGACAATCTACCTCCTAGGTCCATCTCAAGCTTCGACGACTTAGCCAAGAAGTTTCTGGCCAAATTCTCCATCCAAAAAGATAAGGCTAAACACGCCCCAAGTCTATTAGGAATTAAGCAAGGAGATCGGGAAAGCCTTCGCAGTTACATGGAAAGATTCAACAAAACATGCCTGGACATACAAAGCCTACCAATAGAGGCTGCCATTATGGGCCTCATCAATGGCTTGCGAGAGGGACCTTTTAGTCAATCTATATCGAAAAAACACCCTACATATCTGAATGAAGTGCAAGAACGAGTAGAGAAGTACATCAACATGGAGGAAAACTCTCGACTAGGAGAGACCTCAAAATCTGGATTCACCTATCCCTCCCGGGATAAGGATAAAGAGTCCAAAAAGAAGGAAGACCGACATGGGAAAAAAAATAAAAAATACCACAATTACACCCCTCTTCGGGTGTCCCTTGTAGATGTCTACAGAGAAGTTTGCCACACTGAAAAAATACCCCTAGCTCGACCACTCAAAGGCAAAAAAGGAGGAGGAAATCGGACCGAATATTGTGAATATCATCGAATCCGCGGGCATTCTACCAACGAATGTTTTGACTTAAAAAATGTCATAGAAAAATTAGTAAGAGAGGGGAAAAGATATTTCAAAGAAGTATATCATGTTGAGGGGAAAGAGGAAGCACCCGACCTCCCCGTAATCACTTTCACCAAAGAAGACGCATCCGGTGTCATCTCAGGACACGACGATCCCATGGTCATCACTATTATACTGGCAAATGCAAATCTCCACCGCACACTGATAGACCAAGGGAGCTCCACCGACATCTTATTCAAAACTGCCTTCGACAAGCTCGGCCTGGAAGAAAAAGAACTAAGAGCATATCCGAACAGCTTGTTCGGACTGAGAGACACACCAGTTCAACCACTTGGATACGTTTCACTACACACAACCTTCGAAAAAGGAAGCCAGTCAAGAACACTCAAGATAGACTACATCGTGGTCGACGTAAGTTCGGCCTACAACGCCTTAATAGGTCGGACAACGTTAAATCAGCTCGGCGCAATAGTCTCGACTCCACATCTATGCATGAAATTCCCAACTGCAGAAGGGATAGCTACAATAAAAGCAGACCAGAAGACGGCGCGCCGCTGCTACAACGAAAGTCTAAACCTCAGAGACAGAGGAGAAGAATTCCACACAATTGAACTCAGGGGAGTTCAAAGGCGAGAAGAACTCCGCCCACAACCCGAAGGTGAAGTAGAGAAAATCCAGATCAGAGACACCTCGGACAAAACAACTAATATTGGTACGATTCCCAGAGGAGAGATAAAATAATTACTCGTACAGTTCTTACGAGATAACGTTGACCTCTTTGCATGGAAAGCTGCAGACATGCCATGCATAGACCCCAAATTAATGTGCCACAAGTTGGTGGTCTACCCAGGATCTCGGCCAGTACAACAGAGACGGAGAAAGCTCGGACCAGAATGATCCCAATCTGTGGAAGAGCAGGTACAAGCTCTATTGGAGGCATGATTCATAAGAGAAGTCAAGTACCCACTATGGCTAGCTAACGTCGTCTTGGTGAAAAAATCAAACGGGAAGTGGCGAATGTGCACCGACTACACTGATCTCAACAAAGCCTGCCCAAAAGATATTTATCCATTCCCAAGTATCGAAGCCCTGGTGGATGCCTCCTCCGGATATAAATACCTCTCGTTCATGGATGCGTATTCGGGATACAATCAAATCCCAATGCATCCACCCGACCAAGAAAAAACCTCATTCTTAACCCCAAAAGCAAACTACTGCTACATCGTAATGCCTTTTGGTCTTAAAAATACAGGAGCTACTTATCAAAGGTTAATGAATAAAGTCTTTTCGGATCATATCGGAAAAATCATGGAAGTCTATGTAGACGACATGTTAATAAAGACACAAAGTGAAGAGACGCTATTGTCCGACCTGACCTAAGTGTTCGACACTATAAGACGGCATGACATGCGACTCAATCCTGCAAAATGCACCTTCGCAGTAGAAGCTGGAAAATTCCTGGGTTTTATGCTCACACAAAGAGGAATCGAAGCAAATCCGGATAAATGTCGGGCCATACTCAACATGAAAAGCCCGACTTGCGTCAAAGAGGTGCAACAACTCAACGGGAGGTTGGCAGCCTTGTCCAGATTTCTAGCCGGATCGACAATAAGATTTCTCCCCTTCTACGCCACTCTAAGGAAAGGAAAAAAGTTTGAATGGACAACGGAGTGCGAGCAAGCCTTCCAAGAGTTCAAGAGATTCCTGGGACAACCACCTATCCTAACTCGGCCACGGAAAGGAGAACCACTCATATTGTACCTCGCGGTAGGAAGTCGAGCAGTAGCCTCAGCACTAGTTCGAGAAGACAACAGTGGGCAACAACTCGTATAATTCATCATTAAAGCATTACAAGGATCCGAGCTAAACTACCAAAAAATAGAAAGATTTGCCTACGCCCTCATACTAACATCTCGACGACTTCGTCCATACTTCCAAGCTCACACCATCAGGATTCGGACCAACCAGCCCATAAAGGGAATTTTGCAGAAAAACAGACTTAGCAGGTAGAATATTGCAATGGGTCGTCGAGTTGTCCGAATTTGATCTTCAATACGAAGCTCGGACGGCCATTAAATCACAATACCTGGCCGACTTCATTGCACAATTTACAGACACCCCGGAAACCCCCACAGAATGGAACCTCTACGTGGACGGTTCCTCAAATAAAAATGGAAGTGGCGCGGGTGTGATAATTGAAAGCAACCATGGGACTCAAATTGAACTCTCCCTCAAATTCGGGTTCCCTGCCTCAAACAATCAAGTGGAATATGAGGCACTATTAGCTGGTTTGAAGCTGGCTAGGGAGGTTGGAGCTCAAAAGCTTACCATCTTCAGTGACTCACAAGTAGTCACTTCACAAATAGCAGGGAGCTACCAAGCCAAAGACCCCACCATGAAAAATTACTTGGACAAAACCAGGGAACAGCTCAGACAACTCGGAGAATATGAGGTCCGTCACAAACTCTGATAACAGAATGCCCGAGCTGACGCACTCTCAAAGCCAGCCAGCACCAAACCAGGGGACAACAATAGAAGCCTCATCCAAGAAATACTGCAGAGTCTGTCAATCTCGGAAGAAGAAAAAGTCCTAGCCATAACAGGTCAGGATCAAGGATGGATGACTCCCATAATTAACTACCTCAAAACAGAAATACTCCCTACAGACGAAAAGGAGGCAAAGAGGTTAAAACGAGAGGTACAACATTACACCATCATAAACAATACTCTATACAAGAGAGGGATTTCAATCCCATTATTAAAATGTGTGCCGACTTCCAACACAAAGGAAGTTCTAGAAGAAGTACACAGTGGCATTTGTGGCAATCATCTCGGAATGCAAGCTCTCGCCAAAAAAGTACTCCGAGCAGGATTTTATTGGCCAACTCTACAAAAGGAAGCTACAGAGTTTGTAAAGACATGTCTACCATGCCAGAAACATGCCAACTTTCACATTGCCCCGCCAGAGGAACTCATCAGCGTGACCTCACCATGGCTATTTGCAAAATGGGGACTCGACCTTCTCGGACCCTTCCCTCAGGGATCAGGATAAGTTAAATTCCTTATAGTAGGGGTAGACTACTTTACAAAGTGGATCGAGGCAGAACCCCTAGCTAATGCCACTGCTCAAAGAAGTCGAAAATTCCTATATAGGAACATTGTCACAAGGTTTGGGGTTCCATACTCCATCACCACAGACAATGGCACCCAATTCACATATGCAGGCTTCAGAAAGTTAGTGGCCGACTTGATCATAAAACAACAATTCACTTCCGTAGAACATCTCCAAGCCAATGGATAAGCCGAAGCTGCCAACAAAGTCATATTAGCTGGGATAAAACAGAGATTACAGGACGTAAAGGGAGCTTGGGCTGAGGAGCTCCCACAAGTCCTATGGGCATACCGAACAATGCCACATTCTACCACAAAGGAATCACCCTTCCGATTAACATACGGGATGGAGGCAATGATCCCAGTAGAGATTGAAGAAGGGTCGCCTAGAGTGGTCCACTACAATAAAGAAGCCAACTCTCAACTTCAAAGGGAAGAACTCGATCTACTCTCGGAAGTCAAGAAAGAGCTCGGATCAGGGAAGAAGCACTAAAGCGTCGAATGGCTTCGAGATATAATCAAAAGGCAGTGCCACGAGGTTTCACTGAGAATGACCTCATCCTAATCCGAAATGATATCAGAACAACTCGACCTGGAGAAGGAAAGCTGGCAGCAAACTAGAAAGGACCCTACCGAGTCGTAGAAGTACTGGGAAAGGGCTACTACAGACTGTCCAAACTCGATGGACGAGAACTTCCTAGGTCGTGGCACGCCTGCAACCTAAGAAGGTACTATAGTTAGGGATGATAAAGGATCTTAGGACAAGGCGCACTCTTTTTCCTGAAAAGGTTTTTTAATGAGGCACCAAGCCAAGACCTATAAATCGCCCAACTTAGAGGGATAAATCTTCCACATGTATATTTGCATTTTCTTTTGAATAAAATATGTTTAGATATTCTACAAATTCTCAAGCCGCATTAATCTGAAACATTCATCGTCCGATTATAAAGCAACAGATCGGCAGAAAGTGAAAATCGAATTCACTGCACGATCGCGATAAAGACCAACAGAGATGAAAACCAAATCCATCAAAAGGTCGACCAAGCGAGGATTAAACCCAATTTTTACAAATCGGCAAAGATGAAAACAGAATAATGCAAGATTCTAAGTTTGGTGTGCCACTTAATTTTCTATGCAAGTCATCCAGCAGCACCACTTGTTTGCACAATCACAATGCCTTTGCAGTTTTATTTTTCTCTTTTGATTTAACACTTTTTCATTCTACTTACTTTAGTTATTTTTCTGTTTTTAAATGCTGTCATTTAGTTTGCTGTTTAACTGTTTTTGTTAATAACTCACCAAGAAATCCTTATTCATGACATATGCTTCACTTGGTGATTGTAGTTAACAAATAACAGTTTCATTTGCTTAGTTTTAATTCAAATAAATTGACATATGATTGCATTCTAAGTTTGGTGTTGTTATGCAACAAAATTTGCTTCCAATCTTTACTGGATACTTGCATTAATTCCAAGTGAAAGTGTCACACTAAGTTTGGTGTGCCACTTATCTTTTATGCAATGTATTGTGCTCACCTTCTTAAGTTTGCAATCACAATGTCTCTGTCTCTTGTGCCTTGATTATTATCTTTAATTTTGCTTGCTTAGAACACATGTACTACTAACTTTTCATTGTGTAAGACATTCATGAACCATCTTACCCCCATAGCCATTGTTCTAATTGTTGCTTGAGGATGAGCAAGCATTCTGAGTTTGGCAAGAGAAAGAGGAAGAATAGAGGAAAAATGACAACAATAATGAAGATGAACTACAAGGTTGTAGAGTTCCTTTTCTTCTCATTTGTTTCTAGCACTTCAACTGCATGATTGTCTTCATCTTCTCTGTTTACATGTGTGTATGAATAAAGCATAGCTTGAATCTTGATTTGTAATATGTTGCTGTGGTATTATGACTACCAACTTGAGTTTTGTGAGTTCAAAAGTAATAAAACATCATGATCATAAACAAACAAGGAATTAAAGAAGAGTTTAGCATGTGCATACAAGTATTAGAAGGCTAGTATGGTTAATTGTTGCTCAATTGCATTGGATTTTATTTAATTGAAGTTTTCATCAAGGACATTTTGTGAAATCTTTTGAAAATCATGAAAACCTTGAAGAAGCAAATACAATTAAGGCAAGAAAAGCAAAAGGGAAAGAATGAGAAAGCTGAAGGCTCTGAGTACCAATGACAATTAATTTGTTAAGTACTTGTGGTGTTTATGTATCAAGCAAAAAGCTTGAAAACAAAACACTTAGAGTCAAGGTTAGGCTCAAAGTGCAAATGCACTTCCTCAAAGCTCAAGGCTCTGAGCATCAATGATTAGAGAGTCAAGGAAAGAAACAAATGAGCTTAATGAAGTCCTCTAATTAAATGCTTGTGGTGCTTATGTATCAAGTGGTAATACTTGAAGACAAAGTATTTAGAGTCGTAGTTTTGTTATCAACTCATGGGGCAAAGCACCCAAAAGGAGAAGCTAATAAGAAAATCAAAAGCTTGCTTCAAGGAAGAAGTATAAGGAAAAGATTTCATAAATTGAGCTAGATAAAAGTATCAATCAATTATATTTCTTTTCTGATTGTAGCATGCATAAGAAACTAGCCTACCATGAATATTAACTTGCTATTCTTCTTACCTTGGATTGTCAATCTTTATTGCATGATTCTTTTCTTGCTTGGGGACAAGCAAGGTTTAAGTTTGGTGTTGTGATGACATGTCATCATGTCATGTTTTTCTATACTTTTTCATACAAGAAATTGATTATTAGTGCTTAAATATTGCATTCTTTGGTGCTTAAATGGTATATTTCTTTGATCTTTTGATTTGATAAACTTTGTAGGAAATAAGAAGAAAAAACAGCAAAGAAGCACAAAATAAGCTAAAAAGGAGAAAAAAAGAGTTTTGGGGCACACTTTGAAATTGGAGCACACTTTGGAGCCTTAGGCCACGCTTTTAAAAGCGTGGCCCATGACCAAATCAAGGAAGCTTGACAATCAGCACTCAAAGCTCGGTTAACTAAGTGAACCTAGCTTTATCGTGAAAAAATTTGGCTTGGAAGCAAGAATTTTCGCTAAGTTAAACTTGGGCGCTCACAGCATGACCATGCCTCATTCAAAGGACCATAACTTGAGCTACAGACGTCCAATTGATGTGCTTTTAAGTGCGTTGGAAAGACGACATTCAGAGCTTTCCAACGATATATAGTAGTTTATATTTGGCATGAAATTGAGGCATAAGTGAAAGGTATCTTTAAGGACCAAAAACAAGCAAAAATAAACCAAAGTGGCTTCACCAGGGCTCGAAGGGGGAGACATAAGGAAAGCAAAAATTGGAAGGCCAAGGCCCATGAAAGCTCAGTTCACTTTCCCAACTGAGCTTTGTCGTGCTCTCCCACTCAAGAAAATGCAAGGAAAAGGCTCACAAAAGTGCTTCCACCAAGGTTCGAACTCAAGGCGTCACACTCAAAGGTGAAGCGCTACACAAGAAAAAACAAAGGGAAGCTCAGTTCACTTTCCCAACTGAGTGCTATTCCCCCCCCCCCACACTCTTCACATTTTGGCACGCCAAGGAGCTTGTCACGCGCACAACTTGGCACACCAAGTGCAAGATGGAGAGCTCAGTTCACTTAATTAACTGAGCCGTTCCCTGGGAGTAGCACCCATGGTCCAAAATTCAATTAAAAATCAAATTGGATTCAATTCTTCACCAATTGAACCAAGGCCAACTAGACCCATCTCTCTTCAAATCCAAAGCAAGCAAAGCCCAGATCATCACTCAAAGGCACAAGAACAAGTTAGAATAGGAATTTCATTTAAATTATAATTTGTTTTTAATTTCAATTTCCTTTTGATTTTCACTTTGTAAAGCCTATATAAGGCATCATTTTCATCTTTGTAAAGAAGGCTAGCTCTACTAGAGAGCAGTGGTAGTAGGAGCTCTCTTAATTTTCTTCTTTGAATTTGATTTTTGGGAATTGGGAAGGAGAATTGATCTCTCTTCTTCCTTGTTCTTACTTCTGCACTCTCTACTCTTTGTTTTGAATCTTGGATTAAGAATTGAAGAAATTCTATTTCAATCTTGATCTAAGATCTCTCTTGTTACTTTCTGCATAATTTCAAGGAATTGTGATTTGGATCTAAATTGTCTTTACTGCTTTCTTCTCTATTTTCTTCTGCAATTATTCTCTATTGGATCAAGGAAGGAATTGAGATCTAGACTTGTTTTCTAGTCTCATTGATTTCCCGAGATCTTGAATTTCTCCTTTAGATTTCACAATTGAGCTAAACTTAAATTCTGTTTTAATTCTCCTGCACTTCTACATTTCCGTTTTGGTATTGAATCAATCTGTTTCTGAATTTCATAACCTGAGAGCTCTTTAGTTTACTGCACTTCTTATTTTTTTCATTTCTGTTTTAATTTCCAGCACTCAATTCCTTTTACTTTTCATGCAATTTAATTCTTATGCAATTATTCTAAGTTCTGCTTACTGCTTCCTTTAAATTTCCTGCACCCAATCCCCTTTACATTAGATACAATTTACATTTCTTGTCATTTAAGATTCTGCCAATTTACTTTTCTTGCACTTTAAGTTTTAGCTATTTTATTTTCTTGTTCTTTAAGTTACTTGCAATTTTACTTTCTGCCCTTTAAATTCCTTGTTATTTACTTTCTGTTGGCTATATTTCATCCAATTTCTCTTCAATGTTAGCTTGACTAAACTACTCACCCACTAAAGTTGCTTGATCCATCAATCCATGTGGGATCGACCTCACTCTAAGTGAGTTTTACTACTTGATGCGACCCGGTACACTTGCCGGTGAGTTTTGTGTTGGATTGTTTTCCACACATCAAGTTTTTGGCGCCGTTGTCGGGGATTGATTTAGATCAACAATGATTAGGTGGGTGAGAAGTCTAGATCAAGCATTTTCTTTGTTTTTGTTCTCTGTTTTAAGTTGATAGCAAGGTGTTTGAGCTATTGCCTCACTAAGAAATTCTTTCTCTGTGACATGAATTTCAATTTTCATTGATGTTGCATTTTACAAAATACAAATGGAGTTCAACTCATCTTATGGTCAAACAAAATTTTATGGGATATTACCCACCATCATCAATCTCTAATGGTGGCTGGGAATATCACCAAGAAAATACAAATTCTAAGCACTCCAATCCATGGAGATTTGCTTCAGAGACACAAGATGAGCAAGAAAACCATATGGGATATTTTCCTCCACCACAAAATGATGCAAGTCATGATTCTAATGGTGGCTGGGAAGGGAATTCTAATGCTCCATATGACATTCATCCAAAGATATCATCAATTTACCATGCTTCAACAGAAAGCCCCTTTCAAAACTTACCACCAACACAAACTTCCAATAGCCAAAGACTCTCAAAGCTTGAGTCCATGCTCAAAAGATTTGTGGAGGAGAAAGAGAAATACCAGAAAGAACTAGAAAACTCCCTCAAAAATATGGAAGTGAAGGTAGCTCAATTGTTGAGTGCAACGAAGAAAGAGGAAGGGCTCATGGAACAACCAATTCAAAAGGCTGTTGATGAAGAAAACACTCCAAAAATCACACAGCAACCATGTCTTGAATTCAAGGAAGTGAAGGCAATTAACAAAAGCACCGTGACCAAAATACCAAGGATAACATTCAAGAGGAGGTCAACCACAAGCAATCCAATCCCTGGACCCCTAGCAAGCAAGCTCAATCAAGCTATTTACAAAAGGAAGCTTGTTGAGGAAAGGCCAAGACAAGGGACAATAGCTGAATCTTCTCCTCCCTTGAGGTCATTCCTCTTAACAAACTGGAAGAAGAGGAAGAAAGTAAAGAACAACATGCCAACATTACGTATAATTTTTCTTCTCTGCTTTGTTTTCTTTCTTTGCTTTGTTTAAATTCAATAAATTGGCATATGGTTATATTCTAAGTTTGGTGTTGCCATGCAACACTTTGTTTTCAATCCCCCTGGATGATTGCATCAATTTTAAAGTGTCACACTAAGATTCTAAGTTTGGTGTGCCACTTAATTTTCTATGCAAGTCATCCAGCAGCACCACTTGTTTGCACAATCACAATGCCTTTGCAGTTTTATTTTTCTCTTTTGATTTAACACTTTTTCATTCTACTTGCTTTAGTTATTTTTTCTGTTTTTAAATGCTGTCATTTAGTTTGCTGTTTAACTGTTTTTGTTAATACCTCACCAAGAAATCCTTATTCATGACATATGCTTCACTTGGTGATTGTAGTTAACAAATAACAGTTTCATTTGCTTAGTTTTTATTCAAATAAATTGACATATGATTGCATTCTAAGTTTGGTGTTGCTATGCAACAAAATTTGCTTCCAATCTTTACTAGATACTTGCACTAATTCCAAGTGAAAGTATCACACTAAGTTTGGTGTGCCACTTATCTTTTATGCAATATATTGTGATCACCTTCTTAAGTTTGTAATCACAATGTCTCTGTCTCTTGTGCCTTGATTATTATCTTTAATTTTGCTTGCTTAGAACACATGTACTACTAACTTTTCATTGTGTAAGACATTCATGATCCATCTTAGCCCCATAGCCATTGTTCTAATTGTTGCTTGAGGATGAGCAAGCATTCTGAGTTTGGCAAGAGAAAGAGGAAGAATAGAGGAAAAATGACAACAATAATGAAGATGAACTACAAGGTTGTAGAGTTCCTTTTCTTCTCATTTGTTTCTAGCACTTCAACTGCATGATTGTCTTCATCTTCTCTGTTTACATGTGTGTATGAATAAAGCATAGCTTGAATCTTGATTTGTAATATGTTGCTGTGGCATTATGACTATCAACTTGAGTTTTGTGAGTTCAAAAGCAATAAAACATCATGATCATAAACAAACAAGGAATTAAAGAAAAGTTTAGCATGTGCATACAAGTATTGGAAGGCTAGTATGGTTAATTGTTGCTCAATTGCATTGGATTTTATTTAATTGAAGTTTTCATCTAGGACATTTTGTGAAATCTTTTGAAAATCATGAAAACCTTGAAGAAGCAAATACAATTAAGGCAAGAAAAGCAAAAGGGAAAGAATGAGAAAGCTGAAGGCTCTAAGTACCAATGACAATTAATTTGTTAAGTACTTGTGGTGTTTATGTATCAAGCAAAAAGCTTGAAAACAAAACACTTAGAGTCAAGGTTAGGCTCAAAGTGCAAATGCACTTCCTCAAAGCTCAAGGCTCTGAGCATCAATGATTAGAGAGTCAAGGAAAGAAACAAATGAGCTTAATGAAGTCCTCTAATTAAATTCTTGTGGTGCTTATGTATCAAGTGGTAATACTTGAAGACAAAGCATTTAGAGTCGTAGTTTTGTTATCAACTCATGGGGCAAAGCACCCAAAAGGAGAAGCTAATAAGAAAATCAAAAGCTTGCTTCAAGGAAGAAGTATAAGGAAAAGATTTCATAAATTGAGCTAGATAAAAGTATCAATCATTTATATTTCTTTTGTGATTGTAGCATGCATAAGAAACTAGCCTACCATGAACATTAACTTGCTATTCTTCTTACCTTGGATTGTCAATCTTTATTGCATGATTCTTTTCTTGCTTGGGGACAAGCAAGGTTTAAGTTTGGTGTTGTGATGACATGTCATCATGTCATGACAATCAGCACTAAAAGCTCGGTTAACTAAGTGAACCTAGCTTTATCGTGAAAAAATTTGGCTTGGAAGTAAGAATTTTCGCTAAGTTAAACTTGGGCGCTCACAGCATGACCATGCCTCCTTCAAAGGACCATAACTTGAGCTACGGACATCCAATTGATGTGCTTCTAAGTGCGTTGGAAAGCTGACATTCAGAACTTTCTAACGATATATAGTAGTTTATATTTGGCATGAAATTGAGTCATAAGTGAAAGGTATCTTTAAGGACCAAAAATAAGCAAAAATAAACCAAAGTGGCTTCACTAAGGCTCGAAGGGGGAGACATAAGGAAAGCAAAAATTGGAAGGCCAAGGCCCATGAAAGCTCAGTTCACTTTCCCAACGGAGCTTTGTCGTGCTCTCTCACTCAAGAAAATGCAAGGAAAAGGCTCACAAAAGTGCTTCCACCAAGGTTCGAACTCAAGGCGTCACATTCAAAGGTGGAGCGCTACTTCCCCCTCCCCCCCACACTCTTCACATTTTGGCATGCCAAGGAGCTTATCATGCGCACAACTTGGCACACCAAGTGCAAGATGGAGAGCTCAGTTCACTTAATTAACTGAGTCGTTCCCTGGGAGTAGCACCCATGGTCCAAAATTCAATTAAAAATCAAATTGGATTCAATTCTTTACCAATTGAACCAAGGCCAACTGGACCCATCTCTCTTCAAATTCAAAGCAAGCAAAGCCCAGATCATCACTCAAAGGCACAAGAACAAGTTAGAATAGGAATTTCATTTAAATTGTAATTTATTTTTAATTTCAATTTCATTTTGATTTTCACTTTGTAAAGCCTATATAAGGCATCATTTTCATCTTTGTAAAGAAGGCTAGCTCTACTAGAGAGCAGTGGTAGTAAGAGCTCTCTTAATTTTCTTCTTTGAATTTGATTTTTGGGAATTGGGAAGGATAATTGATCTCTCTTCTTCCTTGTTCTTATTTCTGCACTCTCTACTCTTTATTTTGAATCTTGGATTAAGAATTGAAGAAATTCTATTTCAATCTTGATCTAAGATCTCTCTTGTTACTTTCTGCATAATTTCAAGGATTTGTGATTTGGATCTAAATTGTCTTTACTGCTTTCTTCTCTATTTTCTTCTGCAATTATTCTCTATTGGATCAAGGAAGGAATTGAGATCTAGACTTGTTTTCTAGTCTCACTGATTTCCTGAGATCTTGAATTTCTCCTTTAGATTTCACAATTGAGCTAAACTTAAATTCTGTTTTAATTCTCCTGCACTTCTGCATTTCCGTTTTGGTATTGAATCAATCTGTTTCCGAATTTCATAACCTGAGAGCTCTTTAGTTTACTGCACTTCTTATTTTTTTATTTCTGTTTTGATTTTCAGCACCCAATTCCTTTTACTTTTCATGCAATTTAATTCTTCTGCAATTGTTCTAAGTTTTGCTTACTGCTTCCTTTAAATTCCCTGCACCCTATCCTCTTTACATTGGATCGTTTTTCACACATCAACGAGGTCTTAATAAAATGGATTGCTAAAAAAACAACTTAAAGACTGGCCGACATTAAGAAGTCGGACCAGTCACAATAACCCAAGTTATAAGTAAATCCCTGGAAAGAGGTCTGGCCAGTCCTATAAAAGAGGATTACTGTAACTTAGAAGGGCCCGACATGACGAAGTCGGTCCAAAACATAAAAGTTATAGAAGTAATCCCTGAAAGAGACCTGAACAAGGTCCAAGAAAGAGGATTACAAAAATAACTTAGAAGGACCCGACATGACGAAGTTGGCCCAAAATATAAAAGTTATAGAAGTAATCCCTGAAAGAGACCTGAACAAGGTCCAAGAAAGAGGATTACAAAAATAACTTAGAAGGGCCCGACATGACGAAGTCGGCCCAAAGCATAAAAGTTATAGAAGTAATCCTTGAAAGAGACCTAAACAAGGTCCAAGAAAGAGGATTACAAAAATAACTTAGAAGGGCCCGACATGATGAAGAAGGCCCAAAACATAAAAGTTATAGAAGTAAATCCCTAAAAGAGACCTGAACAAGGTCCAAAAAAGAGGATTACAAAAATAACTTAGAAAGACCTGACACAACGAAGTCGGCCTCCATAAAATGCTAAAGTTATAAAAAGTAATACCTAGCAAGAGACCTCATAGAAGGTCCAAATAAAGCAGGATTACTAGAAATAACTTTCGAAGCCTCAAAGGAATCAAAGCCACAAGCAGGAAATACAAAGGCAATCCAAAGAGGTCGAGCAACAAGGCTCCAACACTACCGAAAACCTAAAAAAAAGGCTACCAAGATAGATAAGGACCGACACGATATTAAAAGCATGAAGTTGTAATAAAAACAAGCTCAAAGAGGCTACCCAAATCAGCCTCAAGAACTTGGAAGCTATTTTTTGTTTTTCAAAATAAAGTTGCTAAACAAGCAACTGAAAAAGTGTCAACAGTCAGCAACATTATAAAAAGAAAGTTTTAAAAGCCCACAGGCCGGGCTATCTACACAAAACATTTACATAATCAGGGAAGATCCGAAGGCTTCTCGGCAGCACAAGGTGAAGGAGGGCGAGTGATAAACCCATATTTTATGATATGTATTGTGCTCAATTTAGGTGATTTATTCAATCCTTCACTCACTTATTCATGTAAATTGCATGGTTTTACTTTCCCTTCCTTATTATGTGATATATGTGAAAAACATGTTTCCTATGTTTTTCAAAAATAATTATTTTAATTATCTTTTACTACCATTCGATGCCGTGATCTATGTGTTGAGTATTTTCAGATCTCCTAAGGCAGGAATGATTTAAAGGATGAAAAGAAAACATATAAAAATGGAAGGAAAGCACAAAATGGAGTTTTTGAAGAAACTGGCAGCGACGCGAACGCATGGACGATGCAGCCGCATGCCCAGCGCGAAAAGGGCGCGACGTGAACGCGTGACTGATGCGGACGCGCGCCATGAGCAGAACACAGATGAAGCGTACGCGTGACCAAAGCGAACGCGTGACAAGGAAAACTCCAGATGACGCGACCGCGTGACCCACGCGGACGCGTGACAGACGCCACGCACCAGAAATTACAGAAAATACTCCCAGTGATTTCTGAGTTCCTTTTTGGCCCAGATCCAAGTCCAGAAGGCACAGATTAGAGGTTATAAAGTGGAGGAATGCATCCATAGAGGGAGAGATCTCCAATTATTCACTTTTCATAGTTTAGATGTAGTTTTTAGAGGGAGAGGTTCTTTCCTCTCTCTTAGGTTTTAGGATTAGGATTTCTTATTATTTCAAGTTAGTATTCCAACTCTTTATCAGGTTCAATGTTCCCTTTTTAATTACTTTGACAATTTAATTTATGAACTCTTCCATGTTCCATATGATTCTCTTAATTAATGTTATTTGAGGTATTTTAGTTTATGATTGCTTTCTTTTATTTATGTTACTGTTGCTTCCAATCTGAAGATATTTTTATTCGAGTAAGTTTACTTTTCCCCTTTTGGCTTTGGTTAAGTAATTGGTAACTCATGAGTTGTCAAACTCAACGTGATTGATAATTGTTATTTTTGCTAATTGAATTAAACTCCAATAACTCTAGTTCTTTCTTAGGAATTGACTAGGACCTGAGGATCAAACTAATTGGTCCACTTGACCTTCCTTTGCTTCAATAAAGGCTAACTAAGTGGGATTAAAACTCAATTCTCATCACCATTGATAAGGATAACTAGGATAGGACTTCTAATTTCTCATACCTTGCCAAGAGGTTATTTTACAGTTATTTATTTATTTTACTTGTCATTTAAATTACTTGTTCCTTAATTTCAAAACCCCAATTTACAAAACTCAACCAATAATAAGAACATACCTCCCTGCAGTTCCTTGAGAAGACGACCCGAGGTTTAAATACTTCGGTTATCAATTTATTTAGGGGTTTGTTACTTGTGACAACCAAAACGTTTGTAAGAAAAGATTTTTGTTGGTTTAGAAGCTATACTTGCAACGGAAATTTATTCTGAATTCTAGACCACGCAAAAGTTCCTCTCTTCAGCGAGTCTGAAGGGGCACTGCATCCACCGTCCCGTCATCCCGATATAATATCTGACAATCATGCTCTGGTTCGGGATGACTAACCCCAGCGGGAGGAGCTGAAGATGTCGGCACAACAGTGGCTTTGGCGACCGGCACAGGAAGGGGTTCGACATCATCGTCATTAGGATCGTTAGGGACAATCTTGACATCCTTTACAACATTATCCAGAGTGAAGAGAGTAAGGTTGGCCTCAGGTGCAAGAACTTGAACCTGCTCCTTCAGGTTCTCATAAGCAGCATTTACGCTACCTACAAGATGACCCTGGAGCTCGGCATAATCAACCCGGACAGACTCCAACTCCTCTCTAAGACGCATCACCTCCCTGTAGGCCGTAACATAGCTATCCTTGTGCCTCAAAGCCATGTCTTCATCCAACTTTACAGAAGCTGCCAAGGCAATAGAACTAGCCTTATCACCCTCCAACTCTTTCTCCAGCTTGGTCACCTTCACCTCGAGCTCCTCCTTCAAACCTTTCATCCAATCAAACTCTAATTTGGCCTCCTCCATTAAGGCCTTCGTAGCATGAAGAGGAAGATATTGGGCAGTCCGATATAAGGCCGCCACCATATATGCCATCTTGACACTACTCCGAGTTATAAAGTCTAAATGGTGAAGGAGTAACACATCATCCATAGGAAGGGCACCATAAGGACCGATCTGCTGGTCAACAAACCCAACAGCATCGAAGTCAGGGGCATCCAGATTGAAGGGTTCAAAAGTTTGAGGTCTTTTGGAAGGTGGAATGACCGGAGGAGAAGATGCAGCAGCAGCAGAAGATTGCAGAGGATCCACTACACGGACTCGAGGAGTGGGGATCATTCTCCTCGGGCCGGGAGAGCTCGGCACGGACGGTTTCGACGTCATCTGTGAAGATCCTTCCCCACCCGTTTTGGTCGAGATGTTCTGAGCGGCAGCAGCCTTTCTTGCCTTCTTGAAAGCTTTCATCGAGTCATTATTCTTGGCCATCTCTGTAAAATAGAAACCAGCAGTTTTACAGACTAGGAAAAAAGAGGAAAGCAAAGTAAAAACAAGAAGCAATATATATCAAGTAATACCCAGTGCAGTTCGAACAAGGGAGGGGTCCCCCAAGGATTTTTTAGTATCTAGATGTGGAGGTTCCCCCCAAAGGTCCTCCAAAACAGTTACAAAAGCCTGCTCAATCTCCTCGAGCATTTTTCACGTATATCGGGATACTACTACATTTTGTTGCCAACACAGAGGGAAGGATGGCTCATCATTCGCTTCCAGAAAAAAAGGGGCGAGCTCCCTCAACAGCTCGAATCTTGAAGAAATAATTTTTGAAGTCCCTAAAGGACTCGTCATACATGGTAAAAACCTTATGTCCTTGTGCAGATCTAAAAGAAACCCACAAGGCTTTCTTTTTTGAAGAAATCCCGGGCTTAGTTAAAACAAACAAATAAAGGAAAAGAGTTTGAGAATGGGTAACATCCAATTCTTGGCAAAGAAGCTGAAAAATCTTAATAAAATCCCAGGAGTTCGGATGAAGCTGTGACGGAGCTACATTACACGACCATAGCAAATCGGTCTCAAAAGAAGTAAAGGGAAAAGTGATGTCCAACTGGCTGAAAAAATAGTCGTAAGCATAAAAGAAAGGGCGCTCCCCTTGGGTCAGGACAGGGAAGCAAACCCTCTCCTCGGAGTCAGGTACCACCAATTCATAATTCCTCTCCTGATCTCTACTCTTGTAGAGACGGTGATATTTTCTAAGCTCTACGCAAAATTCAGAATTTGCTAAAGAAACACACAACAACACCAGGGAGTCCAACCAATCAGACATTCCCTCGGAAACCTTAGAAGATGCCTCGACAATATTTTTACGAGAAAACATGGCCAACTAGTCCTACAAACAAGAAAAGAAGATCGGATTACTAAAAAACATCTCGGACAAAAGACAAAACAACTCGGCTAGTATGATTCAGACAGCACAAACAATAAAAGGAAAACCCCAGGACCCATACAGAAGGTCCAGGGGCATCCTTTGGAGGCAGTCAGGGAACAAGGATTCAGGAAAACCTACAAAACTAACGTCCCAACAAAACTCGCGTCAAAGACAGAAAGAAACTCTTTCTCAAAAAAGCAGCATCCCCAGAAAGCTACAAATCAAACAAAACCGAAGTAGCTACTGATTAGCGGATAATTTATACGCTTTTTGACATTGTTTTTAGTATGTTTTTAGTAGAATCTAGTTACTTTTAGGGATGTTTTTAATAGATTTTGTGTTAAATTCACATTTCTGGACTTTACTATGAGTTTGTGTGTTTTTCTGTGATTTCAGGTATTTTCTGGCTGAAATTGAGGGACTTGAGCAGAAATCAGATTCAGAGGTTGAAAAAGGACTGCTGATGCTGTTGGATTCTGACCTCCCTTCACTCAAAGTGGATTTTCTGGAGCTACAGAACTCGAAATGGCGCGCTTCCAATTGCGTTGGAAAGTAGACATCCAGGGCTTTCCAGAAATATATAATAGTCCATACTTTGGCCAAGAATTGACGACGTAAACTGGCGTTCAACGCCAGCCTTCTGCCCAAATCTGGCGTCCAGCGCCAGAAAAGGATCCAAAACCAGAGTTGAACGCCCAAACTGGCACAGAAACTGGCGTTCAACTCCACAAATGGCCTCTGCACGTGTAACACTCAAGTCCAAGCCCAAGCACGCACCAAGTGGGCCCCGGAAGTGGATTTGTACATCAATTACTTACTCATGTAAACCCTAGTAGCTAGTTTATTATAAATAGGACCTCTTACTATTGTATTTGATATCTTTGGACGTCTGGTTCTTAGATCAGAGGGGCTGGCCACACGGCCATGCCTGGACCTTTCACTTATGTATTTTTAACGGTAGAGTTTCTACACTCCATAGATTAAGGTGTGGAGCTCTGCTGTTCCTCAAAGATTAATGCAATTACTACTGTTTTCTATTCAATTCTTCTTATTTCTCTTCTAAGATATCCATTCGCACCCAAGAACGTGATGAAGGTGATGATTATGTGTGACGCTCATCACTTATCTAAAATTTCTACCCATGATTTACATAAGTATCTCTATCCCTATTTTATTAATTAATATTCGAAAACCACATAACTGTTTTATATCTGCCTGACTGAGATTTACAAGGTGACCATAGCTTGCTTCATACCAACAATCTCCGTGGGATTCGACCCTTACTCACGTAAGGTATTACTTGGACGACCCAGTGCACTTGCTGGTTAGTTGTACGGAGTTGTTTCCACACATAGTAAAGAGCCATAATAATGATTCCATACAATAACAAAGAGTACTACATTAATGGGATCACAATTTCGTGCACCAGCTACCTTCCAAATTTGCAGTCTCAGCTTATCAGCAAGAAAAATAGCAAAACATATCAAGAAGAAGTCATCAAAGATGTCACCTTTTTTCAGAGAAATAAATTCCCCCAGAAAAAGCAAAACAACACGAAGAAATATTCGTTATCTTTCACAGAATTCATCAGCAAAAACTATCAGCATGACAAAAAGGAACAATCTTTTGAGAAAACAAGCAGTATGAACCCTAGAATGCAAAGGGACCATTTCAAAAGCAAGAGAAATCCCCCAAATAGTAAACAAGCAGGCGCACAGTGATACGATAAAGATTCATATTTTCCAAGTCGAGACGTCAAGAGAAAAATCGAAACTCTATCAAAAGCCGAATGCAAAACGACGAAAGAAGTACAAGGAAAGAAAAACCAACCTGAACAAAGGAGGAAGCTTCGAAGGATATTGAAGATGGAGAGACAGAATCACCCATAAATCGCCAAATGACGCCGCAACGCAAAAAATGCAAAATTCAGGCGAAAACAGAAAGCGAGAGAGTAAAGGGGGAAGTTACAAAAACGAAGAAGAGAAACTATTTTTGTGTGTAAAATTCAAAATAAATGAGCCAAGGGAAACGGAGCACTAAAAAACAATTAATAAAGGTATTAAACCTCGCACGTTCCCAAGAACAGAGCGCTAATACAAAAGCGCGCGCTTTTAGAAGAAAACGTTCCACATTTAAAAAGGAAGACTCTACAAAGAAAGAAGTCAACAAATGCTCAAGTTCGGCTTCATCAGAGACAGATCGAAGTCCTAAACATAAGACTCGATCTCAAAAAGAAAGACTGAGCTCGAGCAGGGGCACTGTTCATACCCTGGGTCGAGCTATCCGACCCGGGATGTTTAGCGACAAGACGACCAGCCTCTTCAGGTCCGACTATCCGACCCCTTCTCAAAGAGCTCGGCCAAACTGCCAGGAAAGCCCAGTAAAGGGCCCAAATAGAGGAACACGACCCAAGTCCAAAGGCAGTCCAAGCCTATAGAAATAAAGGCGGTTCCCTTGAAGATAAGCTGACCTCACCCAAAGATAAGATAAAGATAAGATAAGATAACTAACTTATCTTATCTAAGAAGGTCAGCCCAGGCTATTATAAATGCACTGGAGCACCCAGGTATAACTCATACTCTGATTCTACTAAAAACCTGCTTAATACCCTTGCTAACTTAAGCATCGGAGTCCCTTGCATGTACCCCCCACCCTCTGGTGACGAAGGATCAGCAGTGCAGCCAGTCCAACAAGTCGGACACGACAGCTCCGGCCGCCACTCACCAGCCGGACACGTCAGTACCGACCAGTACGGAAGATCTCGTCCGAGATCGACCTCCAGTTTCAGGTAACCCTCGGAACAACTAGACATAGTGGTTTTCAAAGTGTGCGACACATACATAATTTTCAATCACTCTAGTTTTGAATATGTGACATATAATTTGAATTAGAATAACTTTTAAAAATTGTCTTTTCTCATAAGATTCAATTGGACAGGACTAGTATGGATACGTGATATATAATCTGACTTAAGGACTACTTTTGGTTCTTATTTTATGAGAAACTAAATCGGATTTTTCTTTAACCTTTTCAATTAATTGATTGACCAAGATATTGGCGGTTAGTTAATTGAGGAGAAAAGAAACCGAGGAGCCAAGACATTGGAAATCAGCTAATTAAGATTCGTCGTAAAAAGATCTTTGCATGCATTAGAATAGAGAAACAAGGTTTGATTTTCCTAAGGCTTAAACATCTTCGAAGCCATTGACTCTCTCTATTATTATTCTCTTCCAATCAACACCACTGCTCAGAAGCACTCAACTTCTAAAATTTCAAGCAAGACACAACTTTGTCCTAATCAATCCAGATTTCATTGATGTAATTAGTTATTCAATTCGATATTTGTGTGCTCAATCTTTTAATTCTCGTAGGAACGATATCCACTTATCGTGGTATTACTTAGTTTGAACGATCTGGTGCACTTAGTGATATCCATAAACTTTATTTTTCACTTATCAGTAGTTCAATGGTTTTCTTTGGATGTCGTGATGTTTCATAAATTTAATTTGTATTGGCGTTCTCTCTATTATTATTCTCTTTCAATCAACATCACTGCCATAGAAGCACTCAACTTCCAAGACTCCAAGAAGATAAGTTTTCAACCATAATCAATCCAGGTTTCATTGATCTAATTAGTTATTTAACTCAATATAATCCTTTAATTCTTGTGGGAATGATATCCACTCACCATGATATTACTTGAACGATCCGGTGCACTTGTCGGTATCCATGACTTTCACTTTTCGCTCATAATTTAAACTCCCATACAGGGTCTTCCTCAGGATCCTCCTCTTCAGATGAACTGATAATAGGTCTGTCAGCTCTTGCCGGAGCAAATACCTCTCTTTCAGGGGATTAAACTGTGCTGCCAACAGTTCAATAGGAAGGGAATCTAGTTGAGTCTCTGGTGGTACATTTGGCTGAGGAAAAACATGAGGTCCCTTAGGATGAAACTCCTCTGGATAGTAGTATAGAAGAAAAGCGTGATGAGTGCCTCCAAGATGCAAGACAAAATGGAAAATTGTATGGCATGTCTGGGTTGATGTTTGGACTATACATCAGAGAAAAGAAAGGACGGTCATGGAATATATACATTTAGGTACGAGGCTCTCCCCAAATGATGGTGCTTTCTAACATTTGATCTTCGTAAGTGAATACAATCGACATGTCAATGAATAGGACTCCAGTGCCAGCGATCATTACCGTGTGATCTATTCATAGGAAATGGAAAGGGGGTGAGAACCTACGGTTTCAAGTAGGGTACTAGTGAAAGGGACGAATCATATCTCGGTCTTAGGCACAACTCTAGCATGTTCGGTAATAGTGTGTCTTATTTGTATATCCATAAGTTCAAAGTCTAGTCTTCACTCATTTATCACAGTCCCAATCTCTCGTCAATTTTATCTTAATACATCTTAGTATCCAATAGCAATAGCAGAAAACAGACATAGGTTTAACACAGAAAAATAGAGATTAGGCAGAGAATGCACACATCACATAGAAAACAAAGAGTAAACATAGAATACAATCACAGTGAAGGATGCATAGTGCACAAACATCGAAAATACTGCAACCAATATGATGCATGTTTGTCTTATGCAGGCCATAAACTCATGTGTCGATTGACTACCCACAACTCGACGTTACTTGGGACAAAGTCTGGATATGGTTTCTCAACTGCCTACTCTTAGCATATGTATCTCATGGGCGAACTCATGCACATTTCGATACTTGGTAATCGTTGTTAAAAAGGCGTCATATCATGCTCATAGTTAAAAAACAGTTTCTAACATATAATGGGCATTCTCACATCATTTAGCATTGGTAAGGTGGGATAGGTATTCCACTCTGCCAAGCGGTCATAAATTCATAAGCATCTTTGGGCCTTATCTTAGTCTTATTAGGACGTCTCATCTTAACTTTACTATCTAAGGAACCTTTTTGTCCTTAGTTATTTCTTACAATTATCATAATGCCCTTTTATCTTCTAAGAAATCTGTTTACCTTTAATCTTTATTTTTAATAAGCATTACACCTTTTATTATCTTCTCTTATTCTTTTAACATAATTTTTCTTACTTTATTACTTTTATACCCTTTCTTTCTAAGATGTGCATTTTTATTTTTAAACTTTTATAATATGACTTTTGTGTCCTAAGTCTTTTATAATTACTTTACCATTGGTCTTTTATTGTAATTAATACTTTTTTTAAAATCTTTATCTTTAAAATCTTTTATATCCCCTTTTTCTCTAATTAACCTCTTTGCATTTAACATTTCATAATATGTCCATTTTATCCTTCTCTCTTTAATTTTATCATTTTTTTTTCACACATTTTAATAATGATAATTTTGTTCTTACTATTTTTTATTTTACTATTTTATTCTTGTATTTTATTCTTCCATTTTAACCTTCTCTTTTTATCTAAAATAACTATTTTACCGTAGGTTACATATTTATCCAATTTAACTTTATCTTTTTACCTAATGACCTTCTTATCCCTTATTTTTTCCAAGTTACTAGTTTATTCTAAATCTTTACCTAAATAACCATTATACTCCTATATTTCTTTGTTCATTTATCCAGATATTATTTTTTATCAAAATAATTATTTTATCCTTTATATTCCCAACTTACTATTTTATCCTAAATATTTTTACTAATAACAATTTTATCCTTTTTAACCTAATTTATCTCCCTAATATTTGATACTTATCTTATTATCTTGGTATATTTACACTTTCACTCTTAAACTTTACTAAAACTATTATTTATGCCAAAAAATTTATTTTAATTATATTTTTTGTCTGAATCTTTCGTACAATTATATTTTGTTTTCTAAGGCTTCTATGCTCATGTGTTTAAGCCTAATATTTTGTTATTTATATTTAGGCCACTTTTTTTTCACTAAATTGCATATTAGCCAAGTTTGGTGTATCATATTTTTTTCATAAACTTCAAACTTATGTTTATGATTCTTTTAGGCTCTTTAAACACTTTTCTTCCAATTTTTTAATTTTTGCTTAATTAACTTCAGTAGTGATTACTTGGTGAATTCTTATCTTGATTTTCAACTTATGTAAAATTATTACTTAACTATAAGAGCATACATATATTCTATTTTTTATCATTGTCTTATCCTAGTGTGCTGTACAGGTCGTCCCTAACCGAAAAAGAATAGACCTTTTCGGTTTATTGCAGCTTGGGCAACTCATCCGGGGTACAGAGATATTGTGAACCAGTCATAGCAGGCTGGCTACAGAGAGATGCATGGCAAGCTTTTAGAAGTGCAGAAGAACTCTTTGGAGTTTAATTCTAAAGTGTCGGCAATATTTTTGTTAGGAAATGCGAATTGGAGAGACAGATTAATTTCCTTCAGAAGCGACTAGAAGTAATGGAAGATTTGTCTATGCGGAAAAAAGAACAACAGCTGATTGAGGAATTTAATAACACGCTTGTGCAGGAGGAACTTTTATGGTTTCAGAAATCCAGAGAGCAGTGGGTAAAATTTGGGGATAGAAATACTAAGTTCTTTCATGTCCAGACTCTTGTGCGGAGAAAGCATAATAAGATTTATGGTCTCTTTCTTCAAGATGGGGTGTGAAAAATGGATCCGGAGGTCCTTAGAAGGGAAGCTGAATCCTTTTATAAATGCCTATTCTGCCAGTCGGAGGATGTAGATTTAGGTTGTCTTGGTGATGTGCCAATACCTTCCCTGAATGATGAAGCTTGTTGTAGCCTCACAGCACTAGTTACTCTGGAAGAAGTTAAGTCGGCTATTTTCAGTATGCATTCTTTTAAGGCGTCGGACCCTGATGGATTTCAGACTTTCTTCTTTAAAGAATACTGGGAGATTGTTAATTTTGATGTTTGGACTATGGTTCATCATGCATTCTATGGTTTGGATATGGATCCAAGGATGACGGAAACTCTTGTGGTTTTTATTCCAAAGGTAGAAAACTCGGTTTCCATGAAGAATTTCCAACCTATTAGTCTTTGTAATGTGGTTTACAAAGTTATAACGAAGGTCCTGATCAATAGACTTCGTCCCCATCTCAAAGAGATTGTTGGATCCCTTCAAGGAGGGTTTATCCCGGGGAGAGAAACCTCAAACAACATCATTGTAGCACAAGAGGTTCTCCATTTTATGAAGAAGACAAAGGCAAAGAAAGGCACCCTGGCCTTTATGATTGATCTGGAAAAAGCGTACGATAGAGTAGATTGGGGGTTTCTGAAACAAACCCTTGTGAGTTTTGGCTTTCCTCCTCCGACAGTCAATCTGATTATGTGTTGTGTCACTGCTTCCTCACTGTCTATCCTCTGGAATAGGGATAGATTAAATAGCTTCACTTCGAGCAGGGGTCTTAGGCAAGGAGATCCTATATCACCGTATCTGTTTGTGTTGTGTATGGAGAGATTGTCATGTTCTATTAATCAACAAGTTGATAGGGCTTGTGGAAGCCGGTTGCGATTTCTAGAGGGGGTCCAATAATTTCTCATTTGATGTTTGCCGATGATTTGCTTCTTTTCTGTAAAGCCAAAAAATAGCAAGTTCAAACTGTGATGGTAGCTTTGGAAATTTTCTACAGAGCCTCTGGGATGAAGGTTAATGTGGAGAAATCTAAAGCGTTATGCTCTAGAAATGTTTCGGCGACCAGAAAAGAGATTTTCACTGGAGTGTCCTCTATCAGATTCGTCCAGAACTTGGGCAAGTATTTAGGGGTGAACCTTAATCACTCTCGGGTGACATGCGCAACTTTCAACGATGTTCTGGACAAGATTCGAGGAAGGCTAGCCAGCTGGAAAGGGAGATTGCTTAATAAGGTGGGTAGACTCTGTTTGGTCAATTCGATAGTGACTGCGATTCCTACTTACCGCATGCAAGTATCTCTCTTCCCTAAAGGGGTAACTAATAAGATAGAATTCATGATGTGAAACTTTCTATGGAAGGGTCAAGTTGATGGTAGAGGTCTGAATCTAGTTAATTGGAAGGTGTTGGTCACCCCTAAGTTTGGGGGTCTGGGAATTAGAGATCTTTTTTGTGCTAATATTGCTCTTCTTGGAAAGCTAGTTTAGAAACTTTTTCACCATCCTGACAAGCTATAGGTTCAACTTTTGATGGAAAAATACCATTCTTGTAAGGATGATTATTTCAATTAGTCTCGAGGAAGGGGATCTTATGTTTGGAAGAGTATATGTCGAGCTTGGAATATTCTGAAGGAAGGTTTTATTTGGTGCATTGGGGATTTGGAATAGAACTTATGGTTTTCTAAATGGAGAACAGATGGGCGACTGTGTCATGAGATGGATTATGTTCACATTTCTGATACGAATCTCAGGATCTTGGACCTTTGGTCATCTGGACAGTGGAACTTTGAGAATATCTATTCTCCTCTGAATCAGTCTCTGCAGAGCAACATTAACTCTTACAACCCAGATGTTCAAGCTGGTTCAGAGGTCGGTTAGTGTTGGACTGGTAAAGCTTCAAAGATTTATGATACTCATAGTGGTTATTTGTGACTCAATAAAAAGATGTTTAGTTGGGAGGATAGGGGTAATTGGCTTTGGCTTTGGCGTCAACATGTTCCAGAAAAGCACAAATTTTTGGCCTGACTATGTGATGAGAGAACTTTTGCGTGGTCTAGAAATTTGCGGATAAATCCTCGTTGCAAGTATAGTTTCTAAACCTTCAAAAGTCCTTTCATACAAACGTTTTGGTTGTCACAAGTAACAACCCCTTTAAAATTGATAACCGAGTATTTAAACCTCGGGTCGTCTTCTCAAGGAATTGCAGGGAGGTATGTTCTTATTATTGGTTATGCAAAGGTATGTTTTAGGGTTTTGGATTAAGATAAAAAGTTAGTTGAATGACAAGTAAAATAAAATAATAATAACTGTAAAATAAACTCTTGGCAAGGTATAAGAACTGGAAGTCCTATCCTGGTTATCCTTATCAATTGTGATGAGAATGGATTTTTCTCCCACTTTGTTAACCTCTAACTATGAAGGTAAGTTAAGTGGACGAATTAATTCGAATCCTCAAGTCCTAGTCTTTCCTTGGGAAAAGTTAGAGTTATTGGATCTCGAAGTAATTCTTGAAGAATTCCAATTTTCAATCAACAATGAGTTTGATAACTCAAGAGTTACCAATGACTCAACCAAAGCCAAAAGGGAAAAATCCAAATTATTTATATAAATAAAAGAAAGCAATCATAAGTCTGAAATACCTCAAAATATATTAAATAGAAAATCAATCTAAACATAGAGATTCATAAACAAAAATGAGAAAAGAAATAAAAGAACATTGAACCTGGGATTGAGAGTCACTCCTAAAACTAAGAGAAGTCCTAAATCCTAATCCTAAGAGAGGGGAGAGAACCTCTCTTTCTAAAAACTATATCTACTCCTAAAATTGTGAATGTGAAAGCTTGATTATGAATGGATGCATTCCCCCACTTTATAGCCTCTAATCTATGTTTTCTGGGCCGCAAACTGGGTCGGAAACAGCCCAGAAATCGCTGGAGGAGAAATCTGCCACGCTGGTTTTTCGTCACTGCGATGCATCCACGTGGATCACGCGTTCGCGTCACCTAGCTTCAGGGCAACTATGGCATATTATATTTCAAATCGAAGCCCCGGACGTTAGCTTTCCAACGCAACTGGAATAGCATCGTTTGGACCTCTGTAGCTAAAGTTACAGCCGTTTGAGTGCGAGAGGGTTAGGCTGCCAGCTTTGCAGTTCCTTCAACTTCTTGTATTCCTTCCACTTTTGCATGCTTCCTTTCCATCCTCTGAGCCATTCCTGCCCTGTAATCTCTGAAAGTACTTAACACACATATCAAGGTATCTAATGGTAATAATAGAGGATTAATATTAGCAAAGATAAGTCCAAAGAAACATGTTTTCAATTAAAGCACATAATTAGGAAGGCAAATGTAAAACCATGCAAATAGTATGAATAAGTGGGTAAAGAGTAGATAAAAACCACTCAATTGAGCACAAGATAAACCTTAAAATAGTGGTTTATCAACCTCCCCACACTTAAACATTAGCATGTCCTCATGCTAAGCTCGAGAGAACTATAAAAGTGAAGAGGAATGGTAAAATGTATGGAATGCAACCTATGTATATGAATGCAAAATATTTCTACCTACTTGGTTAAAAGTAAATAAGTTCTCCAAGACAAATATAAATCAAATTTCACTAATTCAAATTATACAATAAAAAGCAAGTAAACTTGTAAGAAGACAGCTCATGAAAGCAGGGAACATAGAATCAAGCATTGAACCCTCACTGGTAGTGTATATCAATACATTCCCTTATTAACCCAAGTTCTCACAATTTTCCCACACTTAGTTGTTACACAATCTCTATCTTAAGCTAACCAAAGATTCAATTGGGATATTTAATTATTTTTCTGCTTTAAGGCTAGTGATGTGGTAAAATACAGAACAAATAGGGATTAAAAGGCTCAAAGTGGCTGACAAGGGTGATTTAAAGGGTATGCTTATTTGGGATAAGTGAGCTAAAATCAAACAATGGCCTCAATCATGTGTAAGCATATAAATATACTAAATAATGGACATATAGAATGAAACAAAGCAAAGATTGCAATTATAGAGAAGAAAACACACAAGAATAAAATATTTATGGTTAAATAATGTAACCATATAAATAAGCTCAAAATCTCACAGGTTGCGTGTTTTTTGGCTTAAAAACCATGTTCCACATACAACTTCAAACAAGTTTTAACATAAAAAATTTTTCAATTTAAATTAGTGAAAATTTTCAAAGATAGGGTCTTAAAAGAATTTTATTACTTTAACCAAGTAGTAACTAAATGCATAAAATTAAACAAATATGCAAATGCAATAACTAATTTAAGAAAATTTAAACATTGGTGTTGAAACAGAAAGGTACTAACCCATGGAGATCGGTATCGACCTCCCCACACTTAAAGATTGCACCGTCCTCGGTGCATGCTAAGATGTGCAAGTGGACGGGTGGCTTCAACTGATGCTTTTCTCTATAGATTGTGCAGATTGACTTGCCTGTCTCCCCATGTAAACGTCTTCAGGTTCTCTTCCGGGTGGCCATCCTGAAAGAAAAAGGGAAGAAGAGTAACCCAGAAATAAAGATAGGAAAATAAATACAGTATGGTTGGGTTAATGCCAAATAATAAGGGTCTCAATTACATGGTAGCTACAACATGCAAGTGAGAAAATAATAGAAGCCATGGCATGCCAGTGGTACAAAATGTACAACAATGGGGAAGAGAGTGGGGAATGAGAGATAATATAAATTCATGTCAATGCAAAAGTAATACAGATACAAAAGATTGGCATTGATTTAAATAATATTACTCAATCAGAATTAAACAAGTCATTAAGCACCAAGAAAATACCAGAAAAGATGTAACAGTTGAATAAGAACATTTGAACACCAATGGTAAAATAATAAATTTAGAAAAATAAAAATATGCAATGAATAAAAGTATGCAAATAAATAAAATAAAATAAAAGATAAGAAGAATGAGAAGGGAAAGAAATAAAGTAAGAAAGAAAGAAGAAAGAAGAAAAGATAGAAGAAATTATGATTAGAGAAGAAAAGATAAGAAAATTGGCATTAATCTGGATAGGTTGTGTGACGCTGGCGACGCGGTCGCGTGGGTGACGCGGTCGCGTGGTGCGCAATAAGGTCAGGCGACGCGGACGCATAGGGCACGCGATCGCGTGACTTGATTTGTGCTAGTGGCCCGAGTGCAGCCTCACGGTCGCACAACTCTTTGTTCGAAACTTGGTATTGCCAAAATCCAGGGTGACGCGGTCGCATGGTCGACGCGATCGCGTGAGTGGCCATCATGGGGGTATGACGCGGACGCGTGAGCCATGCGTCCGCGTGGTAGGGTTTGTGCGTTCAGCACCAGTCCAGCACCACTCTCGCACAACTTTCGGTCGTGCACCTTTTCTTACGTCGATTTCCAGGTCACGCGGCCGCGTGGGTGACGCGGTCGCGTGGGAGCCATTTTTCCCACATGACGCGGATGCGTCAGCGACGCTGTCGCGTCGCGTGCGTGCGTTTCTTTTTTTTTTTCTTTTTTTTAAGCATGAAAAATGCAGAATACATTGTTAATATGAATGTGATGCAAAACTCCAGGTTCAATATAATAAAATAAAATAAAACAAATAAAACTAACTAAAAATGAAAAAGGAACGATCATACCATGGTGGGTTGTTTCCGACCTAGCACTTTTAGTTAAAGTCCTTAAGTTGGACATTTGATGAGCTTCCTGTTATGGTGGCTTGTGTTTAAACTCATCCAGGAATCTCCACCAATGTTTGTAATTTCAATAGCCTCCGGGATCCCAAACTAGGCACGTAAAGCCTTTGAGCAGCTTCAAACAGATTCTTAGGCTCTCGGGGTGTTGGATGTCAGAACAGATTCCAGGATCCCAAATCTTGCTTTTACACCCGTCTTCAAGTTGATTATCATGATTCCATCCGGGTGGTTCAGCTTTAGAATTTTCACTGAAGCGTCCAAACAACTTCCTAGACCCATTCAATTGAGCTTTACACCAACCCTTGCGTTTAAACTTAAAGCTTCCAACCATAATGAACCTTGCAGGACAATTCTTACCACTGACCATCTTCCTCTTACTCTTAATGCCACAAAGAGCTCTAAGTTGACCATCCGTCTCCAGTAGCCCATATTCAAGTGGAATCAGAAAGCTAAGGGATATGAATTTTACCCACTTGAATGTCGTGAAGGAAGATGGCAACTTAGGGGGAGGTATTTTTAATGAAATTGCAAGTTCCACTCCCTTGTGCTCTTCTCTGATAATTACCACCTCTTTGCAAGCTTTTTCAATTTCAACCTCTTCCTCTTGGTAGCTTTCTTCCAATTCAATCTCCTCTTCATTGCTTTCCAAGGGCATAGGAGGTTGTGCTTCTTCTTCTTGAATCTCCACCTCTTGATCAGCCTCTTCACAGTCTTCAACTGTGATATGCCTTGGACGTTGTACACCCTCCTCAGCATCAATTTCAAACATCTTGGAAGGGGGTTCTATGATTGGACTTTCCCATGGAGGTTCTGCATCTCCTAAGTCTTCAACCACTTCTTCTTCTTCAATAATTCCGGCTTCCTCTACTTGTTCCAGTACAAAGTCATGCTCCGTACTGTTCACTGGAGTTTCTAGTATCTCCTTCATGCTACGTTGTTCATTAGATTGTCCACATGAAGCCATAGGAGTTTGATGAGCGGATAATTTATACGCTTTTTGACATTGTTTTTAGTATGTTTTTAGTAGGATCTAGTTACTTTTAGGGATGTTTTTAATAGATTTTATGTTAAATTCACATTTCTGGACTTTACTATGAGTTTGTGTGTTTTTCTGTGATTTCAGGTATTTTCTGGCTGAAATTGAGGGACTTGAGCTGAAATCAGATTCAGAGGTTGAAGAAGGACTGCTGATGCTGTTGGATTCTGACCTCCTTGCACTCAAAGTGGATTTTCTGGAGCTACAGAACTCGAAATGGCGCGCTTCCAATTGCGTTGGAAAGTAGACATCCAGGGCTTTCCAGCAATATATAATAATCCATACTTTGGCCAAGAATTGACGACGTAAACTGGCGTTCAAACGCCAGCCTTCTGCCCAAATCTGGCGTCCAGCGCCAGAAAAGGATCCAAAACCAGAGTTGAACGCCCAAACTGGCACAGAAACTGGCGTTCAACTCCACAAATGGCCTCTACACGTGCAACACTTAAGCTCAGCCCAAACACACACCAAATGGGCCCCGGAAGTGGATTTATGCATCAATTACTTATTCATGTAAACCCTAGTGACTAGTTTATTATAAATAGGACCTTTTACTAGTGTATTAGACATCTTTGGACGCCTGGTTCTTAGATCAGAGAGGCTGGCCACACGGCCATGCCTAGACCTTTCACTTATGTATTTTCAACGGTAGAGTTTCTACACTCCATAGATTAAGGTGTGGAGCTCTGCTGTTCCTCAAAGATTAATGCAAAATACTACTGTTTTCTATTCAATTCTTCTTATTTCAATTCTAAGATATCCATTACAATTTGGATTCAATACAATTATATATTGTTAATCTCACACAAGTACAAGGAACATGGAGATCACAATTTCGTGCACCAAGTTTTTGGCGCCGTTGCCGGGGATTGTTCGTGTTGGGACAACTGACGGTTCATCTTGTTGCTCAGATTAGGTAATTTTCTTTTTGTTTTGTTTTCAAAAATTTTTCAAAAATTTCTCCTTTGTTTTCGAAAAAAACAATAATAATAATAAAAAAAAATGTTTTCAAAAATATATTTTTCTTCAAAATTTTTAAGAATGAATTCTAGTGTTTCATATAACATGTTTTAACTTGGCTGGCTATTAAGCCATGTCTAATTCCCAAGATTTTGATTGAGGACTATGAATTCATTGCTTCCTTTTTCCCAAATATTTTCGAAAATAAAAATCCAAAAAAAATTAGAAAATCATAAAAAATCAAAAATATTTTGTGTTTGAGTTTGAGTCTTGAGTCACATTATAAGTTTGGTGTCACATGCATATGCATCTAGCATTTTTCGAAAATTTCATGCATTCATAGTGTTCTTCATGATCTTCAAGTTGTTCTTGGTAAGTCTTCTTGTTTGATCTTACTAATTCTCCCTTTCTAATTTTCGAAAATATCTCCCTCTTTTTCAAAAATTTCTTTTTTATTAACTAATTATTTTTATTTTTGATTTCAAAAAAAAAAAAATATTTTTTCGAAAAAAATACTAAATATTTTTCAAAAACTATTTTCAAAAATCACTAACTCCTTTTCAAAATAATTTTCGAAAATTATTCCTTCTCTCTCTTCCTATTCTATTTATTCATTCATATCCTAACATCTCATCTTACATCTCTTCCATTCGTACAGTTGCTTCTTCCTTTACATCACATTCTTTGTCTCCCCCTCTTTTCTTCCACTCACAAAGGGATCCCTATACTGTGGTATAAAGGATCTCTATTATTATTATTATTTTTCTGTCCATTCTTCCTTGTATGAGCAGGAGCAAGGATAAGAACATTCTTGTGGAAGCAGATCCAGAACCCGAAAGGACTCTGAAGAGAAAATTAAGAGAAGCTAAAATACAACAATCCAGAGATAATCTTTCAGAAATTTTCGAACAGGCAGAGGAGATGGCAGGCAAAAATAATAATAATGAAAGGAGGATGCTTGGTGACTTTACTGCACCTAATTCCAATTTACATGGAAGAAGCATCTCCATTCCTGCCATTGGAGCAAACAATTTTGAGCTGAAACCTCAATTCCACACAATTATTGGAAGCAACTAAGGGTGGAACATCAAGAGCACTCCATCATCCTTCATGAAATCAGAGAAGATCTAAAAGCAATGAAGGAGGAGCAGCCAAGGCAAGGAAGAGAAATAGAAGAGCTCAAGGACATCACTAAGGTGGACTCATTCCTTGTTCTTACTTTCTCTGTTTTTTGTTTTCTATGTTATGTGCTTATCTATGTTTGTGTTTTCATTACATGATCATTAGTAGTTAGTAACTCTGTCTTAAAGTTATGAATGACCTATGAATCCATCACCTCTCTTAAAATAAAAACTGTTTTAATTCAAAAGAACAAGAAGTACATGAGTTTTGAATTTATCCTTGAACTTAGTTTAATTATATTGATGTGGTGATAGGGACTTGAGCAGAAATCAGATTCAGAGGTTGAAAAAGGACTGCTGATGCTGTTGGATTCTGACCTCCCTGCACTCAAAGTGGATTTTCTGGAGCTACAGAACTCGAAATGGCGCGCTTCCAATTGCGTTGGAAAGTAGACATCCAGGGCTTTCCAGCAATATATAATAGTCCATACTTTGGCCAAGAATTGATGACGTAAACTGGCGTTCAAACGCCAGCCTTATGCCCAAATCTGGCGTCCAGCGCCAGAAAAGGATCCAAAACCAGAGTTGAACGCCCAAACTGGCACAGAAACTGGCGTTCAACTCCACAAATGGCCTCTGCACATGCAACACTTAAGCTCAGCCCAAACACACACCAAATGGGCCCCGGAAGTGGATTTATGCATCAATTACTTATTCATGTAAACCCTAGTGACTAGTTTATTATAAATAGGACCTTTTACTAGTGTATTAGACATCTTTGGACGCCTGGTTCTTAGATCAGAGAGGCTGGCCACACAGCCATGCCTAGACCTTTCACTTATGTATTTTCAACGGTAGAGTTTCTACACTCCATAGATTAAGGTGTGGAGCTCTGCTGTTCCTCAAAGATTAATGCAAAGTACTACTGTTTTCTATTCAACTCATCTTATTTCGCTTCTAATATATTCATTCGCACTTCAACCTGAATGTGATGAACGTGACAATCATCATCATTCCCTATGAACGCGTGCCTGACATGCTCATAAGGTGGTTGGTATGGTGGTTGAGGGTTAGGGCCATATGGAGGTGAATGGCGGAAAGGGGCTTGTGAGTTTGGTGGTTCAAAGTTATGTTGAGGAGGGGGTTCATAGGCGTATGGTGGTGGTTGTTGATAATCAAAAGAGCGCTCACCATAGCCATTGCCTTGATATGCATCACAGAATGGTTGTTGATAGTCCATTGGAGGTGGTTGTTGCCATGAGGGTTGATTAAATCCTTGTGGCTCCTCCTATTTTTTATTGTTCCAACTTTGATGCCTATTCTCATTGTAATTTCTTCTTCCTGCAACATAATTGTAACCAGACTCATAGCCAAAGGGGTGAGAGTTCATAGTAGCAAATAAAAATTAAAAACAAAAATAAAAAAAATTTAAATTAAAAGGTTATTTAAATTTTGAATTTGAAAATTAAATTTTGAAATTTTGAATTTTAAATTTTTGAATTTTGAATTTTTGAAATTTGAATTTTGAAATTTGATTTTTGAAATAAGATAAGATAAAATAAAAATTTTAAAATAAAAACCAATAACCTCTTAACTTAAGAAAAAGCAAAAATAAAAACAAAAATAAAAACAAATAAACAAGCAAAAATAAAATATTTACAATAACCAATAATAAGACACACGTTTGCAATTCCCCGGCAACGGCGCCATTTTGATGAGAGAACTTTGCGTGGTCTAGAAATTTGCGGATAAATCTTCGTTGCAAGTATAGTTTCTAAACCTTCAAAAGTCTTTTCATACAAACGTTTTGGTTGTCACAAGTAACAAACCCTTTAAAATTGATAACCGAGTATTTAAACCTCGGGTCGTCTTCTCAAGGAATTGCAGGGAGGTATGTTCTTATTATTGGTTATGCAAAGGTATGTTTTGGGGTTTTGGATTAAGGTAAAAAGTTAGTTGAATGACAAGTAAAATAAAATAATAATAACTGTAAAATAAACTCTTGGCAAGGTATAAGAACTGGAAGTCCTATCCTGGTTATCCTTATCAATTGTGATGAGAATGGATTTTTCTCCCACTTTGTTAACCTCTAACTATGAAGGTAAGTTAAGTGGACGAATTAATTCGAATCCTCAAGTCCTAGTCTTTCCTTGGGAAAAGTTAGAGTTATTGGATCTCGAAGTAATTCTTGAAGAATTCCAATTTTCAATCAACAATGAGTTTGATAACTCAAGAGTTACCAATGACTCAACCAAAGCCAAAAGGGAAAAATCCAAATTATTTATATAAATAAAAGAAAGCAATCATAAGTCTGAAATATCTCAAAATATATTAAATAGAAAATCAATCTAAACATAGAGATTCATAAACAAAAATGAGAAAAGAAATAAAAGAACATTGAACCTGGAATTGAGAGTCACTCCTAAAACTAAGAGAAGTCCTAAATCCTAATCCTAAGAGAGAGGAGAGAACCTCTCTCTCTAAAAACTACATCTACTCCTAAAATTGTGAATGTGAAAGCTTGATTATGAATGGATACATTCTTCCACTTTATAGCCTCTAATCTGTGTTTTCTGGGCCGCAAACTGGGTCAGAAACAGCCCAGAAATCGCTGGAGGAGAAATCTGCCACGCTGGTTTTTCGTCACTGCGATGCGTCCGCGTGGATCACGCGTTCGCATCACCTAGCGTCAGAGAAACTATGGCATATTATATATCAAATCAAAGCCCCAGATGTTAGCTTTCTAAGCAACTGAAACCGCGTCGTTTGGACCTCTGTAGCTAAAGTTACAGCCGTTTGAGTGCGAGAGGGTCAGGCTGATAGCTTTGCAGTTCCTTCAACTTCTTGTATTCCTTCCACTTTTGCATGCTTCATTTCCATCCTCTGAGCCATTCCTGCCCTGTAATCTCTGAAAGCACTTAACACACATATCAAGGTATCTAATGGTAATAAGAGAGGATTAATATTAGCAAAGATAAGTCCAAAGAAACATGTTTTCAATTAAAGCACATAATTAGGAAGGCAAATGTAAAACCATGCAAATAGTATGAATAAGTGGGTAAAGAGTAGATAAAAACCACTCAATTGAGCACAAGATAAACCATAAAATAGTGGTTTATTATGGTTTATCTTGTGCTCAATTGAGTGGATTTTATCAATTCTTTACCCACTTATTCATACTATTTTCATGGTTTTACATTTGCCTTCCTAATTATGTGCTTTAATCGAAAACATGCTTCTTTGGCCTTATATTTGCTAATATTAATCCTCTCTTATCACCATTAGATGCCTTGATCTGTGTGTTAAGTGATTTCAGAGATTATAGGGCAGGAATGGCTCAGAGGATGGAAAGAAAGCATGCAAAAGTGGAAGGAATACAAGAAGCTGAAGGAAGTGCAAAGCTGTCCAGCCTTACCTCTTCACACTCAAACAGCTATAACTTTAGCTACAGAGGTCCAAACGATGCGGTTTTAGTTGCGTTGGAGAGATAACGTCCGGGGCTTCGATTTGATATATAATATGCCATAGTTGCCCTGACGTTAGGCGACGCGACCGCGTGCTCCATGCAGACGCATCGCAGTGACGAAAATTCAGCATGTTTGAATTCGCAACCAGCGAATTCTGGGTTGTTTCTGACCCAGTTCTCGGCCCAGAAAACACAGATTAGAGGCTATAAAGTAGAGGAATGCATCCATTTATAAAGGAGGCTTTCACATTCACAATTTTAGGAGTAGATGTAGTTTTTAGAGAGAGAGGTTCTCTTCTCTCTCTTAGGATTAGGATTTAGGACTTCTCTTAGTTTTAGGAGTGACTCTCAATCTCAGGTTCAATATTCTTTTATTTCTTTTCTCATTTTTGTTTATGACTCTCTATGTTTAGATTGATTTTCTATTTAATATATTTTGAGGTATTTCAGACTTATGATTGCTTTCTTTTATTTATATAAATAATTTGGATTTTTCCCTTTTGGCTTTGGTTGAGTCATTAGTAACTCTTAAGTTATCAAACTCATTGTTGATTGAAAATTGGAATTCTTCGAGAATTAATTCGAGTTCCAATAACTCTAACTTTTCCTAAGGAAAGACTGGGACTTGAGGAATCGAAATTAATTCATCCATTTAACTTACCTTCATAGTTAGAAGTTAACAAAATGGGAGAAAAATTCAACTCTCATCACAATCGATAAGGATAACTAGGATAGGACTTCCAGTTCTTATACCTTACCAAAAGTTTATTTTACAGTTATTATTATTTTATTTTACTTGTCATTCAACATACTTTTTACCTTGATCCAAAACCCCAATTTACAACTCATAACCAATAATAAGAATACCTCCCTGCAATTCCTTGAGAAGACGACCCGAGGTTTGAATACTTCGATTATCAATTTATTTAGGGGTTTGTTACTTGTGACAACCACAACGTTTGTACGAAGGGATTTTTGTTGGTTTAGAGACTATATCTACAACGCGACTGTTTTTATGAAATTCTTTACTGGCAAAAATCCTAACGTCAAAATGGCGCCGTTGCCGGGGAATTGCAAATGTGTGTCTTATTATTGGTTATTGTAAATATTTACTTTTTGCTTGTTTATTTGTTTTTATTTTTATTTTTACTTTTTCATAAATTAAGAGGTTATTGGTTTTTATTTAGTATTAAAAAAAATTTTCAAAAATTTTTTTCTTTGTGTTCACCTTGATCTGCAAGTTGTTCTTCGTGTTCATCTTGACCTTCAAGTTGTTCTTAATTGTTTTCTTCATTTTGATCTAAAAATTTTAAATTTGGTGTCATTTTATTGTTTTTCTCTTTCCTCATTTAATTCAAAAATATCTTTTCTCTTTATTTTAATTGAATTTTCGAAATTTGCATTTAAAATTTTTCAAAAATCATATCTTTTTCAAAATCTTATCTTATCTTATTTCAAAAATCAAATTTCGAAATTCAATATTTAAATTCAAATTTCAAAAAAAAATTTAAATTCAAATTTCAAAATTTCAAATTTAAAATTTAAAATTCAAATTTCAAAATTTAATTTTCAAATTCAAAATTTAAATTTCGATAACCTTTTAATTTAAATTTATTTTTATTTTTGTTTTTTGTTTTTTATTAGCTACTATGAATTCTCCAAGCCCCTTTCCGCCATTCACCTCCATATGACCCTAACCCTCAACCACTATACCAACCACCTTATGAGCCATATGAACCATATATAGAACCACTCCAATTCCAACCCAATTACTCACAAGAACCACCACTTCAATATTCACCATCTCCATATCCATCAATCCAAGAGCACTATGATCCTATTTATGAAAGCCGAGCACTTCAAGAGTCAAAGGATCATTTCAAGGAAACAGTGGATCGATTTCAGGCAACCATTCGTCAATTAGAGCAAGCAATAAATCAATTAGCTTCCCGACGTTCGGACACTCAAGGAACCCCCATGGCTTCATGTGGACAATCTAATGAAGAACGTAGCATGAAGGAGATACTAGAAATTCCAGTGAACAGTACGGAGCATGACTTTGTACTGGAACAAGTAGAGGAAGCCGGAATTATTGAAGAAGAAGAAGTGGTTGAAGACTTAGGAGATGCAGAACCTCCATGGGAAAGTCCAGTCATAGAACCCCCTTCCAAGACGTTTGAAATTGATGCTGAGGAGGGTGTACAACCTCCAAGGCATATCACAGTTGAAAACTTGGAAGAGGTTGATCAAGAGGTGGAGATTCAAGAAGAAGCACAACCTCCCATGCCCTTGAAAAGCAATGAAGAGGAGATTGAATTAGAAGAAAGCTACCAAGAGGAAGAGGTTGAAATTGAAGAAGCTTGCAAAGAGGTGGTAATTATCAAAGAAGAGCACAAGGGAGTGGAGCTTGCAATTTCATTAAAAATACCTCCCCCTAAGTTGCCATCATCCTTCACAACATTCAAGTGGGTAAAATTCATATCCCTTAGCTTTCTAATTCCACTTGGATATAGGCTACTGGAGACGGATGGTCAACTTAGAGCTCTTTGTAACATTCAGAGTAAGAGAAAGATGGCCAGTGGTAAGAATTGTCCTGCAAGGTTCATTATGGTTGGAAGCTTTAAGTTTAAACGCAACGGTTGGTGTAGAGCTCAATTGAATGGGTCTAGGAAGCTGTTTGGTAGCTGCAGTGAGAATTCAAATTACTTATCACCCAGCTGGAAAAATACAGATCCCGACAAAAATGGGTGTAAAAGCAAAGTTTGGAATCATGGAATCTGCTCTGACATTTGTCACCCCGGGAGCCTAAGAATCTGTTTGAAGCTTCTTAAGGGCTTTACATGCCTAGTTTGGGACTCCGGAGGTTACTGGAAGTACAAACACTGGTGGAGATTCCTGGATGAATACAAGCATAAGCCACCATAACAAAGAGCTCACCAAATGTCCAACTTAAGGACTTTAACTAAAAGTGCTAGGTGGGAGACAACCCACCATGGTATGATCGTTTCTTTTTCAATTTTATTTCATGTTGTTTGTTTTTATTTTATTTTAATTTTCATTGAACCTGGAAGTTTACATAGCATTCACATTAAGCATTGCATTCTGCATATTGCAATAAAAAAAAAAAGCACGCACGCGACGCGGCAGCGTCGCTGACGCGTTCGCGTCACCAAGTGCAATGGGAAGAAAAGAAAACGAACAAAAAGTCACGCGAGAGCGTGGCTGGAGGCGTGCCAATGGCACAAATCGTTCCACGCGACCACATCGCTGATGCGACTGCGTCATATGGGAATAATGGCCTCCCACGCGACCGCGTGCCCCACGCGGCCGCGTGACCAAGATTTCGACGTCAAAGTGGTGCACACCCGAAAGTTGTGCGAGAGTGGTACTGGATTGGTGCTGAACGCATAATCCTTCCCGCACGGCCGCGTGACCCACGCGACAGTGTCATATTCCTTTAAAGCTCACTCACGCGATCGCATGCCCCATGCGATCACGTCACTTAAAATTTGGCACTAATATGATTTTGAACAGAGAGTTGTACGGGCGCGAGGCTGCCCTCGCGCCAGTAGCATAAACTGTGTCACGCGACCGCGTGACCGACGCGACCGCGTCAATCAATTTAAGCGCAAGCCGCGCGACCGCGTCGCTTGCGCCGCACAGCTTATCCTAATTTGCCAAATATCTTATCTTTTCTTCCCCAATCCTAATTTTTCCTCCCTCCTTTTCTTACTTACTTCTTCTCCCTTTCTTTTCCTTCTCATTCTTCTTATCTTTCATTTTATTTTACTTAATTTATTTGCATACATTCATTCATTGCATTATTTTCATTGGTGTTGGAAATTTATTTGGGTCATTATTTTCTATATTCTTGTAGATTTTTATATTGTTTGACAATTAATATTACTTCCTTAAAAGGGTGGATTGCATGTTCTATCTTATATTTCCCATAACATATTTACCATGCATGCTATGTGTTTGTGAAAAAGACCGTATGTTATTGAACACTATTTTAAATTATTCTACTACTAATGCCTGTTAGTTTTTCACAAAATCCCTTTCATGCTTTTTGATTAAATATAATTGTCAATACAAACAGATTATTAGTTTGAAAGACTTGGTAATCTAACTTGTACATTGAATGCTTGATCTATGCTACTCATGCCTTTGCCTGCATGCCAATAAACATCTTGCATTTAATTGTCATTGCATGCACTTGCTATATTTTCATTGATGAACTTTTCACATGTAGTCATGACCATGTGTTAATGTCATTCTTCTTTATTGTGCATTAATTACCACCTTTCCTATTCTCTTTCTTGCTCTGACCCTCAATTTTACAAAGTCACTTTCTTTTTTCCTTTTCAGGATGGCCACCAAGAAGAGTGAAGAGAAAGCTACTCCCAAACCACCGGCAAGGAAAGGAACAAAAAGAACCCCAGCTGAAGAACCACAACCCGTCCACTTGTACATCTCAGTATGCACCGAGGACGGTGCAATCTTTAAGTATGGGGAGGTCAATACCGATCTCCATGGGTTAGTATTTCCTTCTCAAACACCAATGTTTTATTTTCCTTGTTAGTTGTCGCATTTGCATGTTTGATTGCATACTTATTTGATTTTGTGCATTTAGTCACTACTTGGTTGAAGTAATATTTTCTTTTTCAAGAAATCTTTATAGTACTTCACTAATTTAAATTGAAAAAAATTATGTTAAAATTTGTTTGAAGTTGTATTTGGAACATGGTTTTTGAGCTAAAGAACACACAACCTGTGAGATTTTGAGCTTATTTACATGGTTACATTATTTAACCATAAATATTTTATTCCTGTGTGTTCCCTTCTCTATGATTGTAATCTATATTTTGTTCCAATCTATATGTCCATTATTTAGTGTATTTACATGCTTGCATATGATTGAGGCCATTGTTTGATTTTAGCTCACTTATCCCAAATAAGCCTACCCTTTAAATCACCCTTGTCAGCCACTTTGAGCCTTTTAATCCCATTTGTTCTGTATTTTACCACATCACTAGCCTTAAAACAGAAAAATAATTAAATATCCCAATTGAATCTTTGGTTAGCTTAAGATAGGGATTGTGTAACAACTAAGTGTGGGGAAATTGTGGGAACTTGGGTTAATAAGGGAATGTATCATGTTTCTAATTTATTTGAATATTGAGAATTTGGGAACTACTCATGAAAAACCAAAATAGAAAAATAATAGAGAATCCATGTGCATTGATAAGTTATGTTTGCTTTTATGATTCAAAAAGAAAAAAGAAAAAAAGAAAAAAAATATATATATAATATAAATAAATAAATAAGGGGACAAAATTACCCCAATTTTAAGTTAATAAAAAATCAATGCACATGTGATAAATTAAAAAGAAAAAGTTGATACATGAGTATGTGATGTAAAAGTGGGAATTATGGGTAGCTAGGTATGATTTTAAAGTTATATAGAGTGTATGTATGTTAGGTGAGAACTTAGGTTAGTCAAAGATTCAAATTATAGCTCACTTAGCCATATATATATCCTTACCTTTACCTTAGCCCCATTACAACCTTGAAAAGACCTCATGATGTTTGCATTGGTATATTAAATATTGTTGATTGGTTAGGTGAAGAACAAAGTTTAGAAAGCATGATTAGAGAAGAGTAGAGTGATTTACCCTATACACTTCCAGTGAGGGTTCAATGCTTGATTCTATGCTCCCTGCTTTCATGAGCTATCTTCTTACAAGTTTACTTGTCTTTCATTGTATAATTTGAATTAGTGAAATCTGATTTATGTTTGTCTTGGAAGATTTATTTACTTTTAACCAAGTAGGAAAAAGCATTCTGCATGTAGTTGCATTCATAGGTTGCATTTCATACATTCTACCATTCCTCTTCATCTTTATAGCTTCTCTTGAGTTTAGCATGAGGACATGCTATTGTTTAAGTGTGGAGAGGTTGATAAACCACTATTTTATGGTTTATCTTGTGCTCAATTGAGTGGATTTTATCAATTCTTTACCCACTTATTCATACTATTTTCATGGTTTTACATTTGCCTTCCTAATTATGTGCTTTAATCGAAAACATGCAAAAGTGGAAGGAATACAAGAAGCTGAAGGAAGTGCAAAGCTGTCCAGCCTTACCTCTTCGCACTCAAACGGCTATAACTTTAGCTACAGAGGTCCAAACGATGCGGTTCTAGTTGCGTTAGAAAGCTAACGTCCAGGGCTTCGATTTGATATATAATATGCCATAGTTGCCCTGACGTTAGGTGACGCGACCGCGTGCTCCATGCGGACGCATCGCAGTGACGAAAATTCAGCATGTTTGAATTCGCAACCAGCGAATTCTGGGTTGTTTCTGACCCAGTTCTCGGCCCAGAAAACACAGATTAGAAGCTATAAAGTGGAGGAATGCATCCATTCATAAAGGAGGCTTTCACATTCACAATTTTAGGAGTAGATGTAGTTTTTAGAGAGAGAGGTTCTCTCCTCTCTCTTAGGATTAGGATTTAGGACTTCTCTTAGTTTTAGGAGTGACTCTCAATCTAAGGTTCAATATTCCTTTATTTCTTTTCTCATTTTTGTTTATGACTCTCTATGTTTAGATTGATTTTCTATTTAATATATTTTGAGGTATTTCAGACTTATGATTGCTTTCTTTTATTTATATAAATAATTTGGAATTTTCCCTTTTGGCTTTGGTTGAGTCATTGGTAACTCTTAAGTTATCAAACTCATTGTTGATTGAAAATTAGAATTCTTCAAGAATTAATTCGAGTTTCAATAACTCTAACTTTTCCTAAGGAAAGACTGGGACTTGAGGAATCGAAATTAATTCATCCACTTAACTTACCTTCATAGTTAGAGGTTAACAAAGTGGGAGAAAAATCCAACTCTCATCACAATCGATAAGGATAACTAGGATAGGACTTCCAGTTCTTATACCTTGCCAAGAGTTTATTTTATAGTTATTATTATTTTATTTTACTTGTCATTCAACATACTTTTTACCTTGATCCAAAACCCCAATTTACAACTCATAACCAATAATAAGAACACCTCCCTGCAATTCCTTGAGAAGACGACCCGAGGTTTGAATACTTCGGTTATCAATTTATTTAGGGGTTTGTTACTTGTGACAACCACAACATTTGTACGAAGGAATTTTTGTTGGTTTAGAGACTATATCTACAACGCGACTGTTTTTATGAAATTCTTTACTGGCAAAAATTCTAACGTCAACTTAAAAATTGATGCGGGCAGAAATTGGCAAATTAAAAATTGTTAATTTATATACGTTGCAAGTATAGTTCTTAACTCGCCAGAAATCTGCCTATCAATTTAAAAAGGTGTCACAGAAAATTGAAATTAAAATACTGGGAGTATGAGTCCCAGGTTGTCTCCCAACGAGTTGCAGAAAAGTGTGCTATTTTATTAATCAGATGTTTTCAAAAAGGTTTTGAATTGAGTAAACAGGAAATTAAATTGGTGAATTTGAATAATGTAAATAAAAGCCTTGATTGGGAGTTTATTATTTGGAATCCCTATTATTGTTAGAATACTCTCAAGATTAATTGACAATTAAAGGTTGTCCTGTTTAGTTATCCTTTACTAGGTAAGGGAAAGTCAAACAAGTTGGAATGCTACGTCTGTTCACAAGTTGCAATCAACTTAATTAAAAGAAATTGGTGTTGGTGACTAGAAGGCAATCCAACCATAAACCCAATTACAATTTTTCTTTTAAGCTTTCTAATTCACGGGTTCCTTTCAATCAACTCCCCATCAAGTTAGGGAACTACTCGCTCATTGTGAATGTAAAATTCATAGCATATGAAAAGGAATTAAAGAAAGACATTGTAAATAAAAATCAAAATAGTCAATTAAAAATAAAAGTGATCCTTGTATTAAATAGTCCTAAAAATATTCCAATGGTAAAATTAAAAAAAGCAAAGGACATGGAAGAGTAAAGCCAAGTAAAGAAAACGAACTAGAATGACGAAGTCTTGATGAGCAGAATGAATGTTGTTTCTGGTTTCTGCATGTTCTCTGGCTCTAGTCTGCTGTTCTGGGTCGAAAACTGGGTCAAAATAGGGTCCAAAATTGCCCCCAGCGAATTCTGCAGATTATGCAGATCGCGCATGTCACGCGATCGCGTCATCCATGCGGACGCGTCATTCGCGCTTTTTCCTGTCACGCGTTCGCGTCGTCCACGCCTCCGTGTCGCTTGTGCTTTTCCAATCCGCGCGGTCGTGTGAGCCATGCTGCCGCGTCACTGCGATTTCTCCTCTTTCGCGCGGTCGCGTGAGCCATGCGACCGCGTCACTTCTCGCTGGTTATCTCCTCAATTTCTTGTGTTCCTTCCATTTTTTCTAGCTTCCTTTCCAATTTGCAACTCATTCATGCCCCATAAAGTCTGAAACGCTTAACACACAGATCACAGCATCGAATGGAATAAAGGAGAATTAAAATGCATAATTAAAAGTCCCTAGGAAGCAGTTTTCAATCATGTAATAATTTCAAGAAGGAAATATAAATGCATGCTAAATTAATGAATAAGTGGGTAAGGATCATGATAAAACCACACAATTAAACACAATATAAACCATAAAATAGTGGTTTATCACTATGTCTTCGAGAGGCTCTTCCTACTGTTGCATTTCATTTTAGGAGGGGCATTTCGCACACGGATAGCTGTCCACGATGTTTCTCAGGTCAGGAATCGATTTTACATTATATTCGAAATTGTCCAAAAGCCCAGCTAGTTTGGGAAGCTTTAGAGATCTCTGGTCAACCAGTTGATGAGTTGGTTCATACATAATAGCAAACAACGCCCCTTTAGATTCTTTTCTGGTCTCTGGTAGATTTGGCGTTCGAGGAATAACGAGATCTTTCATCCTCACGAGCATTGGACCACAGACAAGGTGACTGGTATGGCTTTGTCCCTGGAAAAAGAGCTCCGGAATATTTTTGAGTTGCAACGACTGTCTATCCCCTCCATCATTAGTGGCTCTTGGATTCTCCCTTCAGTGGGTACCTTTAAGATTAATTGTGATACTAGCTATCCTGGCAATGGTGCTCGGGTTGGTTTTGCTTGTGTTAGCAAAGATTGGAAGGGAAGGTGGCAACGAGGATGTTTGGAAACAATTGAGAGTCGTAGCATTTTGCAAGGAGGGTTGTTTGCTATTTGAAAATGCTTTCTTTTAGCATGGGACTCAGGGTAAAGAGACATTATATGTGAGACAGACTGTGTAGAGGCCTTTACTATTGTCAATAATTTACAGGATTGCTCTGGTTTTATTGATCCTTTGGTGTTAAAAATCCGAGATATCATGTGATAGAAATGGCGTGCTGATCTCCGATTGATCTTGAGAGATACAAACACAGTAACAGACATCATGATAAAGACTGCAATGAGGACCATTTCTCCTCAAGTGGAACTTCCATTGCCTTGGAGGGAGTTTGAGAGTAATATTCAATGGGACTGCCTTTCTGAAGCAGTTTCTTGTTTATTTTTATTTCTTTCTTTGTTATTGTTTGTTTTCTTTTAAGTCACAAAAAAAATACATATATTCTATTTTCATCACACATACTTTTATGATACGTTTAAGTATTTTTAAGGTCTTTTCTCACAATCTTTTATTCTTTTGTTCTCTTAGCCACTATAAGCATCATCTTATGAATTCTTCTCTTTACAAAATTGTAACTTAGTCCCAAGTGTGACATATCATTCACCCATCATACATCATTATACATAACCATAAAAAGTTTATATTAAACATCATTAACATACTTTAATAGTTTATTCATCATACAAGCATCATCATACACACTTATAATCATCAACCATCACTAAAATATCATCAAAACTTGAATAGAAGCATTTTATTCAAAGAAGAGGCTTTTTAACTATCATAACCCTTACCTCCTTTGCTAATCCTTCTTGGTTACTTCTTTAGGCTTTATTATCACAACAACCTCCCTTTTGGACTTGGATTCGGATGCTCTAGTTATTATTTTGAAAGTTTCTAGTGTTGACTTGCTTGAGGATTTTAAAGCGGAACAATGAAAAAGAAGATGAGAGGAATAGTTTTGACTTCTTAGTTCTTAAGAAGTGGTAATGTGCTTTTGAGAATAGAGAAGGAGATTGTATGAAAGTTGGCTTAGTTTTTTCTATTTGGTTCAGCCACCTTTTTCCTCTTTTCCTTTCTCTTTATTTTCTTGTGTTTTCACTAGGTAACTTAGTATTATTAGTGATGAAAAGTTAAACTAACTTATAAAAGAAGTAGTCTTCCACATTAAAATGAGAAGGAGAGATAAGGTTGGATAAATTAATTTTTTCCCTTTTTTTCGTTTGATATTATCTCATTTCTCTTACTTGATAATCAAGACATAAAATTTGAACACGTGATGTATTAGAGAGTGTTGGAGTGAACCAATTTGTGAGAGAAAAAGAGTGAGAGTTTTACTGTTTATGTGATACAATGCTATTGACATTATCATACTTATTAATTCATCACATGGTGAATTAATATGTGGTGGAGAATATTTTATGATAGAAAAAAGAGTGTATGAGAAATAAATTTTATGGTTAAGATTGATTCTTAAAAGATAATTACCAAAAGTTATTTATTTGATCACTTATTTGTACTGTATCGGATAAAATAGATAATTATACAAATATGAGAAATACTAGTATTATTTATTATCTCAACTCCAAAATATTTTGGTGAAGCTAAACTAATAAAAAAATATCAATCAAAATTTTTTACTAGATGAATTTAGACT
>NC_029787.2:30898906-30903826 GCF_000816755.2 Arachis ipaensis | reverse complement strand
TTAAATATCATAATTAAGGAATTCTATTTTGTCTTATTTAAAAAATAATATTTTATTAAAAAATCTTTTCTTCTATGAGCCCACCTCGTTAATACGAAGTGAACCGCAATTCTTGAATTTTGCGAATTCTATTTGCAAAAAGCCCGAAAAATTGTCCTACGAAAAATTCGGTTTTTCATTGTGGACATTGTGTTATAGAAGATAGGTTTTAGTCACAGATAGAGGAGATGGATTAAGGAATATATTGACACAATTTTTATGTCAGTTTTGATAAATGGGTTGCCATCTAAACTTTTCAAGATAGAAAGGAGTTTGTGGCAAGGAGATCTTCTATCTCCATTTTATTTTGTCCTTGTTGTTGATGTTCTGCATAGAATGGTCAAAAAAAAGTTAGAAATGAACGTATGTCTCTATTACTGAAGGAGTGGGATAATATAGAGTTGTTCCATCTTTAGTTTGTCAATGATACTATTTTATTTTACCCTTTGGAGGGGGAGACTATTAGAAACTATAAGAGACTCTTATGGTATTTTGAGATGATGTGTGGGTTGAGTATCAACTTTGATAAGTTTAGCTTAATCTTAGTTAACTGTGAGCAGAAATGGGCACAAAATATGGAGGTAAGGGATGGAAGAAGAGTTCAATTCTAGGAGGATAATTGAATGCTATTACGAACTCGGGTTCTAGCCTTAGCAGCCCGACAACGATCCAACCCTCAACCCAATTTGGCCCCCTCAACCCAAGAGTCCACCAAGACCATCTGGATTACCTCAAATTCCTCACTAGCATTCAAATTCGAATACGAATCGTATCTTTTTTTATTTAGAAAATCTCTCAGTCTGAAAAATACTCATATAAAGGGAGTTTCAGACTCTCCCCAGGTATGACACACACAAAATCCTAAAACCTAACCTCTTATGCCTATTCTGATTTGAGCGTCACAGTATCTTTGTAGGTCACCCCCACCCTCCTTCACTTCATCAGACTGGACGCCGTGAAGCTCGTCATCTTGCTTAGTTGTGGACCCCATTGTTCAAGGTAACTCGTGAACAAATGCAATGTGGTTCATTGAGAGAGAGTTTTCTGAGGCTTTTCTCAATTTCAAACTAAAGAAGTTCTGTCATAAAGGATTATGGGTTTTAGGATGGAACTTCCAATGGAGGCAAGAGCTATACGAATGGGAGTTGAAATTATTGAATCAGCTACATGATAGGTTAAGGCCAGTTAAACTGACAACAAACAAAGAGGATGGAGTTGTGTAGATGTTTTATAAAGAAAGTGGATTTTTTACTAACTCCTTTATGTAGGTCTTGCAGGTAGAAATACTTTTGAAGGACATAACAAGCTATAATTTTACTAAAATTATTTGAAGAGGTCAGATTCTGCCAAGAGTTGAGTTATTTGCTTGGTTTATCTTGGTTGAGAGGTGAATACAACGGAGAAATTGAGTAGAATTAGAATTATTGATCAAATGGATAATATCTTTGTCTTGTGTAAAAAAGATGTTGAATATATTCATCACTTGTTACTTGCCAGATGTGGTGTACTTAGTTGTTCGAGTCTGCTAAACTGTGATCTGTTCTAAACACATTGAAGCAACATTTTAAAAGTTAGTCAGGAGCGTCTTATAGAAAGTAGGAGCGTAAAAAGTGATTGATGGGATTCTTTGTGGTTATTTGGAACATGTAGTTGGAAAGAAATGCAAGGATAGATATTCTAGAACAAAGAATCAAGTATTAGGGCAATTATTAATAGTTTGTTTTTGAACTATAAAGAGTGAAGTGGTGCAGATCCGTTTTGTTGTTAATGACAATGTTAGAGATAACAATAGGATAGATCTATTATCTTTTCTCTTTTTTGTTTGTTTTGACCTTATATATGCTCTACTTTGTTGTGTTAAACTCTTTTATTAAAAAAAATAATAATTAATAATTATTGTGTATTGTGTCATACAATTCCTGTAAAAAAAATCATACAATCGACTAAGGTTATTTTTAAATAGGGTTTCATATATGAGATTGAGTTGAGTTGTGAATGACCTACTAAAAATAACCTACTACGTACGGCTACGGCCATTAATCATTATAGTTGATGCGTTGATGGATATTTAGTGCTATACATCGGATGTATCGTATATTCGTATTATATAATATACGTTAAGGTTAAGATTTATATCCAGTTATTTTTATATAAAGTTAATAGTTGAGAATTGTTAGATAATTTAATAAATTTAATTAATTATTATCTAATAAATTTAATTATTAATTTCATATAATGACAACTGGATATGAATTTTTATTTTACTATAAATTTACAATTTCGCTACATGACCAAAAGGAATCCAACCAACTCTTGTCAATTTTTATTGGACTGGACTCAGAACCCATTTAATTCAAAAAGTCACATTCCTAATTACTCTAGGTTAATTCTAATTTCTCCCGGTTACTATTGTAAACCTAATTAACCCACAATTTAACCGTGCAGCCACATCCCCCAATTTTCCCCTTTCAGCGCGGCCGAACCTGTCTTTTGTGAAGTCTTCCTCAATCGTCGGTGTCAATCCAAGTTAGCGTCGCTGCCGCGCCGGTCAGCACCAAGTGGCTCCCCGAAGACGTCACAGCGTCGCCGCTTCTGCTGCATGTAACCGGCAGCCAGGTTGAAGACACATCCATTCCTCCGACGAACCACCCGACGGCGCCTCCTGTTGCTTTGCCTCAATGCACACGCGGTGGAAGTGTCCCTGCCTCGGCGAAGAACTACACAAAGGCAATTGAAGTTGCCAGGAATATCAATGAGAAGGTAACATCACTGAAAAAATCTTTCATATTGAGAATCATGCACTGTAATTGGGCAGCATCAATTAAAATTCAAGAGAAAGTGTTTTTTCCCCCGAATTATGGTTGTCTTTTCATTTTTTTCGAAGGTATTAAACCATGGGGGTCTTAAGTAAAACTAGTTACTAACCATGGGCATTGAGTATGCATTTTCTATCCTAAGAGGCTCTAAAGTGAAAATTGGAAGCAGTGACAGAAGCATCTTATTTTTTGCTTTTATACATTTTATAATTCATTTGGCCTTCTCTTTTCTCTATGGATTTCTAGATGATCCTTGCTTTTAGTTGTATTGTAACTGCAAATCATTTACTTGGTCCTGTATATTGGCAAGTTTAGTTAGTTTAAATTTATTTGGGCTGGATAAGAAATAATGCGCGCGCATACATGTTAATTGTGTCTTTAGTATTATAGTAATTCATTTGATTAATAGATGTTGCTGTTGAATTACTTTATGTGTTCAGAGTGTTGTACCTGTGACTTAGTTGATCTTAAAGAAATAAAAGGTGAAACTTGGAATTTTTTATGGCTGAATCGATTATTGGTTTATAAGTTAGCCCTTAACAGGTGCAATGGATTAAACTCTCATAAAATGAGTGTGTCTTCCGATGAAAGTTAATTTCTATGTACGGTCCCATAGTTGAAATTATATGTATGGTTATCCCAAATCTGAATTTTTTTTATTTAGTTCAGTATTTTTTATGTTAGGAAAAAAATAGATAGTTTAATTTTTAAAAGGATTAGGCTAAGGATAGTTTTTGTCCAATATAACAAAAAGAATATTTAAGTCTTTTTATAAAATTAAATAAAAAATATTTTTTATTTTTATTAAAGTATAAAGATAGTTTAGTAGAAGTATTGAAATGATTTAGACAATGAATAATAGCTCAAATGGCATAGTCTCTCCATACTCAATTAAGAGGTTGCGGGTTCGAATCTCCTATCTTTGGTAAAAAGAAAAAAGTATTAAAATGATTTAAATTTAAAAAAGAAAAAATTGATTAATGACGTGGAAAATATAATCCACACGTCGTGTTTTAATTTGTCCACATTTTTATCGTATTGATACGTATGAATTTATTATCGTACCGAAGCAAACACTTCTATAAATTTGTCATAGAGCAAGGGCAGAGTTCGTTGATTTTAATTAGAAGAGGAGGGTATTGAAAACTTTGCGGTGGCAGCAAGCCATTGCATGTGCTTGCATATCATCTTGTCCGGAAATTCAGCAGTCCAGCCAGCCGTACATGTCTTCCGTACTTCACAGAATGTACAAAGGAAAAACGCGTTTTCAATTCCTTCATCATAATTCCTCGATATTCCATCAAAGTTTAGTTAAATATCAGATCCAATTAATTTTATATATAATCACCGACAACCGCGTTTTCAAATCTTATAAAACCGGGGGCACTTTCTCCAAGGATTATATACATACACCATACTTAGTATCTTCTGTTTTGAGGTGGTAAAAAAAAAAAGCGATTCAGCAAGAAAAGCAGTTTGTCTAGTGAGAATGAAAATGGCGCCTCTTATTATGATTTCATCATGTTTCGTTTGGAATCTCTTTATGGTTCTTATCGGAGTAAGTGTTAGTGTCCCTGTTGAAGCTAAATCTTGGCTTAAAGCTCATGCAACCTTCTACGGGGCCAATCAAAGTCCCATCAGCCTCGGTATGTTACTTTTTAACACACGCTACATAGTGTCACAAATTATATATATGAAATACTAGAGGATCATTAAAATGTATTTTTTTGTTAGCAGTTAGTTAATTATTAATATTTAAAAATGAAAATTAAAATACATTATTAAATTATTAAATTGATAACTAAAGGTAACGATCGAAAATAATAAATTCTTATAACTATATAATATTTCTCGTTATATATACATACATGATAAATATTTCGGGCATAGCGCTCATCAAATATAGAAAGATCCTTGTATAGACGATATTCTTGTGAGTTGATCTAACCTATTCTTGCAGTCTGATAAGTGAGCAAAATAAGATATCAAGGCCTTTCCTTACCTTTTTTTCTTTTACGGTAATTATGACTTTGGAAAATAAAAAATATATATTAAATATAACCGT
>NC_029787.2:30897255-30898884 GCF_000816755.2 Arachis ipaensis | reverse complement strand
AAACAAAAAATGACCTTATATTGCGTGAGTGGTGTATATGATATATATCTATTTATATGTGTATTTATATATTTTTATTTAACAATTTAATTTTTTTAGAATAAATACTCTTTTGTATTAAAAAAAAGTGAGATCTAATTATTTTATGCTTATTCAATTTAAGTTGTAGGTGATTTTTAATTAATTAAGTAACAAAGTTAATTATTAGAAAACAAGTACTTATCTATCATACCGAACTTTTTGTTGTTTTCATATATAATTAAACCGAAAAAATCAATCCAATTACACTAGAATATAACCCAAAGATGAAGAGGAGAAAACAAAAAAGAAAAGATGTATGCTCAGTGTATAGTGAAAAATATTGTTGACAGTTAACAAGGGATGTAAATATTAAAGATACTTCAAAACTGAAGGCCAAAACAAAAGATATCTGCCTTTTATTCCTTCTTTATTATTATATTTGACCATGAGAAGCAATATTGTTGTTAATGATATTTTATTGAATTCAATTAGCATTGAAGCTTATTTATTGCATTTGAAGGGGGAGCTTGTGGTTATGACAACACCTTTCATGCTGGGTTTGGTGTGAACACTGCGGCAGTGAGCACCATGCTCTTCAGAGGTGGTGAGGCTTGTGGAGCATGCTACCAAGTGATTTGCGACTACCGGGTCGACCCAAAATGGTGCCTCCGGCGACGAAGTGTGACCGTAACTGCCACCAATTTTTGCCCTCCGAACAACCAGGGAGGGTGGTGTGATCCACCTCACCATCACTTTGATATGTCCGCTCCGTCTTTCTTTCGCATTGCAAGACAAGGCAGTGAAGGCATTGTTCCCGTTCTCTATACAAGGTAACAATAATTAAATTAAAATAATAAAGAAAATGATAAAGGGTCGACGAGGCAGGGCTTAATAATGACATTTGTAAATTTACTTGAAACATTAATTGTTATTTTATCATATTATTTTAATTGTTCCCATTATAATGTATTATTTTTTTTTATCATATTTATCTATTAATTTAATTTTTTTAATATAATAATCTCTAAATAAATTTCATAAATTCCGTTTACTATATTTTATTTTACTTTCGAAAAGGGACTTTTTCATTGATAACAATATATCTAGAGCAATACTAAGCTAATACGATCTTAATTAGTGCCCTAATGTCTACGAACTATATAGTTAATCTCTATTTCATGCATGTCCGTACATCACATGAAAATAGGGTGCCATGCAAAAGAAGAGGTGGAGTGAGATTCACGTTGAGGGGGCAATCCAATTTCAACATGGTGATGATATCCAACGTGGGAGGCAGCGGGGACGTGAAGGCCGTCTCGATCAAAGGATCGAGAGGCCGCTCGTCTTGGCTGCCTATGCACCGCAACTGGGGAGCCAACTGGCAAAGCAGTGTGGATCTCCGGAACCAGAGGCTCTCATTCAAGCTAACATTGGCAGATGGGAATACACTGCAGTTTCTCAATGTTGTTCCTTCTAGTTGGAGGTTTGGACAGACGTTTTCATCAAGAAACCAGTTCTCCTGAATCTTATCATTAGCTGGAAAGAGAGAGCCATCGAATTCACATGTCCACAACCATGCCGTTTTTAAAAGGCTGGAGTGGACCTTAA
>NC_029787.2:30893430-30897205 GCF_000816755.2 Arachis ipaensis | reverse complement strand
ATATTTATAATTTATAATATAATTTGCGTTCTTTACTTATTCTTTCAAAATTTGCTTGCAAAAATGTATGTATTATTTCGGATTATTTATTCAATAATGGAGAAAACCATCTATATGTTCCAATTTTATATTTTGTAATGCTCCTAATGTGATATGATGTGTATGTTAAACTTTTATTATTTCATTTACATATATGGAATAACGAAATATTAGTTTAGAGAGACAAGAACTGTTACACTAGAAGCAACAAAGAGTGAATAGTCCAATAAAAAAGTAGGCATTTAGAATTTGTTGATGCATCCAACATTCTAATGGATAATCCATTATAAGCTCTTCGGTAGATTCTAAAGAATGTATCAATTATGATCAATGTTGCGAGAACCGGACCGGTTATTGAACCGGTCAGGTGACAGGTTTAATGGTTTAACAGTTTAACGAGGGTCCAACTGAAATTGAACCGGTTTCATTAAATATATAATATAATTATTAAAAATTCAATATACAATTTTAAATATACAAATTCAATAATTTCTTAATTAATAAAATTCAGAAGTTTATAATTTGACATAATAATTTATTCATATTTTATTATTAAAATTCTATAAAATAAAATTTTTTTAACTAAGTTCTAAATTATAACAAAATAATCAGCAAGAAAATTCATCCTTTAACTCAAAGAATGCTTTAGTACATAATAAGATGTTGGTTTAAATCAATGATCTATGTCCAAAGTTCATTCCAAGTTAGACAATGTCCATAAAAAGGTAATCCAACACTCAAAGCTGGTTAGAGATCTTATCTATGCTCTCTGAGTATCGACTGGCTACTATCTGGGAGGAACTTCAATAAAAGAAGAAGTTAGGCAGAAAACTAAAAATTGGTCATTGCAATAAAAGTTTAGAATCACAAACTTACACTTAAAAATTTCAATCCATCAGCAACAAAAAAAATTCAGAGTTACAGCAAATTTCAACAACAACCTTTCAATCTATTCAACAATAAAACTCAGAAAACACTACAAGATTAATATTGATTTGAGGGAGTATTTTGGTAGAAGTTTTAAAAACCTCCACAATATATTTTATTTATGGCATTTTAAAAAACCTCCACTCATAATTAATTAAAATTCAAAGTTTTGGAATAAAACATCATTTTCTCTTTTTTTCCCAAACTGTCAGGCACCGAGTTCGCTGAGAGAGAATGAAACCCTAAGTTTTCTACATACGCCATTCTTGCCGCCGTTCTCGCTGCCGTTTCCTCCGCCGGCACTGTCACCATTGCCGTGTCCGTTGCGGTAGAGAGCTTCTAGATCGAGAACTTCTGGATCAGGGAGGTTGATGTTGGCCCCGATGGTAAGATCCGTTACGAGGATTTCATCGCCAGAATGGTTGCTAAGTAAACTCCTCACATATCAGATCCTTGCGAATTCCATTCGCTCTGCTTCTGGATTTTCCTAAATGTGTTCTTTCTTTTTTCTCAGCTATTTCCGTATTGCTGTTTCTTCTTCTTTTTTTATTTATTTATTTTTGGTCATGTTTGGTTTTTGTTTTGTGACGTTTCCTTTAGTGGACAAACGGGTTAACCATGTTATGCGCATTTTGGTTTTTTGCCATATTAATGTCATCATGTAGCTAACAATGGATGGTTTTAGGGATTCAAAAGTTGCTTGGATTGAATATATGTGTATGGTGAGATCCGAAGCGGTCTTTATCTACTTCTGCTGTAATTGTTTATTGGCTAAATAGACTACAGCCATGGTTGGAAAAATGTGTGTGTGTGTGTGTGTCAAACTTGTGTTCTAATTTCAGAGAAGAAGAACGAGCAGAGCATTGTTTTGGGGGGTTTCAAGTTTCGATTATTTTGTTTTTGTTTTTCTGTGAAATTTTGTTTTCGGATTGAATGTGACTCAGAGTGCGCAGCCGAAAAGGTGAAAATGAATGAGGAAAAAAAAGATTATTATATGAATATTTTTTCCCTTTGTTTGATGCTTTTGCAGGTTTGAGTTGATAGAGTTTATCAGTTTACTCTGCATCTCATCTCACTCTCACTCTCCAGCTATATTTTCTTCCATGTTATCATTATTTTTCGAAAATCTCAATTGGAGGTAAATTACTAAATTTGACATGATAAAAATATCTACATTTAATTTACATCTTGAGATGGTGGCTTTTTTTGTGTCTAACAAAACTGATACCAATTGTCCATGGTCCATAATCCAATTGCATGCTCTACGTTTTTTTCGTTTCTTTTGTTTCCATGTTTCACCTTGCATTCTTCAGCAAGCTTGTTACATAGTAATGGTTGTCAACTTAACTTTTTCTTCTATCAAATGTAAATGCACCCCAGCATGGTTGACGTTATTATCTACCTATTGTTTCATTGAATTGAATCTCAAATCTAATGCTGGATACTGAATTTATGTTAGGAAAATGGTTATCAGCTACTATTTCTGAGTGCTCGTGCAATTGTCCAAGCTTATCTAACCTGGAACTTCTTGATTAACCTGAAACAGGTATTGAAAGTTAAAACTAACAGTTTATTTTCAATTATATTGTAGGTTTATTTTTATTCTTTCATCCAGGAATTTATATATGAGATTTTCTTGTGAGGGTTTTGTTGGTCTTAGAATGCATGAGTAATTAAGTCCTCATCTGTTTATTTATATAGTGTTTTTCTTTAACTGTCTTTCGTCTTACCTTAAACTTAGATCTATCTCTCTTTAACTGCCTATCTTTCAAGATTTGTTATTTGTTATAATTAAGTGATAAGTGTTGCTCTGAGCCCTGAGCTTGAGGCTGTAATACCCGGTCTAACCGAAATTAATTAAATAATAATTTAAATAGGAGCGAATATGGTTGAAAGATTTGGCAATTGGAATTTGATAATTTAAATATGATATTTGGATTCAGTGAATTTTTCCGAGTCAGAAAATATAGTTTTCTGCGTAAAAGCGCGCAGTAGAATTTTGACCGGCAGTACCGGCTGAGATCTGTCTGGTACTACAGCTGAGGAAATTGATTATGGGTAAATAAGATTAAGAAATGAGGAATTATAATTAGGAAAGGTAGAAATATTTAAAGTGCGATTTAGAGCGCTAATCTTAAAGGTTTTGGCCCAAAATTGGGCCAATGGGCAAAAATAAGTGAACCGGGCCTAAGTGGGTCCAAGACCCAACATATATAAACATTAGTTGTGAGCATTTCAGCTCATTTTACCCTAAAAAGAAGGGTTGGGGCGCTGATTTGAGAAGAGAGAAGAGAAGAGAGAAAACCTAACTCTCTTTGATCTTCAAACCACCATAACTTGAGCTACGGAGCTCTGATTGACGAGCCGTTTGCGGCCACGCGTCGCTCTTCTCATCCTCTACAATTCTATTTAAGTTTGGTGGTGAGCATTCCATTCATCTCTGCCCAGTTTTCGAAATTTCCCACTGTTACACGTTTTTGGATAGTTAGTGTTGAAATCTTGTGATTTTGGGTGTTTAGGGATACTCCAACATGGATTCTAAGTGGGTTCTATCCCTACTTCATATGGGCTGAGGTAAGAAGTGCTCAAACCCTTGTGATTTGTCATTTTTATGAGCCCTAGGTTGATGTATGTATGTGATATTGGTTATGTTAGTGTATTTGGTGATGTTGGTGCACAATTGGGAGGTTGGTATTGCTTGAGGAGCTTTGGTAAGGCTTGGAGCTAATGTTGGTGAAGAATTCCAAAGAAGAGGCTCAATTGGTTTGGCTACAAGAGGTACGGTTTAAGTTTCATTTAAGTACCGTGT
>NC_029787.2:30891225-30892605 GCF_000816755.2 Arachis ipaensis | reverse complement strand
AGCTTTTAACTTAGAAAATTTTTAGCAGAACGACCCTCTGCGCGTAGGCGCACTTGGCGCGTACGCATCGTTCTTCAAGAAGGCACTATCCACGCGTGCGCGTGGTGTGCGTGGGCGCATCGATGCGCTGCACCAAATTCCCAGCTATTTTCCCGAGAGTTGTGCCAGAGCTGTGCCAGTTTTGTGTCTGGGGCGCAAGAGCACCCACGCGTACGCGTGGCTGACGCTTGCGTGTCGTTTGGCTATTTTTCAACCCGCGCGTCCGCGCATATGACGCTTGCGCGTCGATGAGTTTTTTTGGCCATCCACGCGTGCACGTGGAGTACGCGTACGCGTGTCCCTGTCTTCATGCCAAAGTTAATTTTTGAGTTTTAAAAGCCAAATCTCATACTTCTAAGCCTCCGATCTCACCTCTTATGTATTAAATCATTATGATATGCCTAGCAATGAGAAAGGAGCTAGGGGATGTGGTAACTTGCGAGTGAAGCAAGGGAAAAAGTTATTATCAATGATGATCAAAGATGATTATGAGATATGGGGGATGACGGTGGAAGTACTGTGTATGCAATAAGCCGGAGGGCTATATTTATTGATAAATGGCCGGTTCTTGATTGGACCATGAGCCGGATGGCTGAGTTATTGCCGGGTTACGGCAATGCCATTATTGTTTATGGCTGAGTATAAATGCATATATGATTAATGAATGAATATGTTAAATGGATAATAATGAAAAAATATTGAAATGTGATGTGCGACCTCGGGTAGTAGGCAGTGGCGTTGTCCGCTTGCTCCGGGTATGAGACGGGAAAGGAGGATTATGATAAACGAGTTTAATCGTGGGGTTTTGAATAAATGTGTATTTGTGATACCTGGGTAGTAGCAAGGGTCGTGGTTGGTCCCGCTTGCTCCGGGTCATTGTCTGAGGATTGATAATAATGAAGGTGATTATGAATAAATGTTTATTTGTGATACTTGGGTAGTAGTAAGGGTCGTGGTTCGTCCCACTTGCTCCAAGTTAATGTTTGAGATTTGGTAACAATGAATGTTGATAATATGAATTGAGATTGTTGCTTGTGTTTGTACAACTGAGAGGCCCCTCATGTTGGTATCGGTGGGTGTGAGGGCTGTTCTTGATGGGATGAATTGATGATGCGATTGCATGATGATGTATTGATATAGAACTGTTGAGGCAGAACAACTGGTGATGGTTTTGCTTATGATTCTGAGTCTGATTCATGGAAGAGTCAGCGAGTTGGGAAACATGTGAAACATGAATTGAATTTAGCACTCCCTTATGACAGTTGCCTATTCATGGATTAGCGAGAACCTAGGATGAATAATTGGTGAAGAAGTTTAGGATGCTTAGTGAGTTTTTGTTGC
>NC_029787.2:30887355-30890239 GCF_000816755.2 Arachis ipaensis | reverse complement strand
TTATATTATGTATTGAACTCTTTGAATTTGTCTATAGAGGCTCTCATGTTTCCTTCGGGAGAGATTAGGATATACTGTTGTCAACTACTTTCATACTGTACCCTAGCCGACCTAAACTTCGCGGGTCGCAACTAGTGGCTATTTACTTATGTTATATATATCTATCTGTTATCTATCTCTTAATCTCCTCTACGCCTTGTCCGTATATCGTTTTCGGCTTCACGGTTTATCTTTCGTTGTCGAAACGTGAGAGATACGTCTTCGCGATTTTATTTCTACTCTTTTCAGGCTTCTCGATTAATACTCCTTTCGAAATTACCTATATTTATTTATTAAAAATCCACCTGAGAGTCGTACCACCGTAATATCATTGACTTCTGACTCGAGCATAAGGATTTGAATATTAGGGTGTTACAGAGGCTAGCGGAGGAAACTTGGAACATGGACCACAGTGTATAGAGGTCAGAAAAATCATATGATATAGTATATAGTTTTGTGAGTAACAAAGATTGCAATGAGAATCTTTTATTATCTATCTGTTATCTATCTCTTAATCTCCTCTACGCCTTGTCCGTATATCATTTTCGGCTTCACGGTTTATCTTTTGTTGTCGAAACGTGAGAGATACATCTTCGCGATTTTATTTCTACTCTTTTCAGGCTTCTCGATTAATACTCCTTTCGAAATTACCTATATTTATTTATTAAAAATCCACCTGAGAGTCGTACCACCGTAATATCATTGACTTATGACTCGAGCATAAGGATTTGAATATTAGGGTGTTACAGAGGCTAGCGGAGGAAACTTGGAACATGGACCACAGTGTATAGAGGTCAGAAAAATCATATGATATAGTATATAGTTTTGTGAGTAACAAAGATTGCAATGAGAATCTTTTATTATTTAAATTAGTTGGTAATTATGGAAGAAATTAGATGCAGGGCAGGATTTTGAGCATTATAAGAAAGGAAAAAAAATTAAATTCATATAATACTATAACAGCAGTAATCTCTATTATAATATTGACTGAATGTGACTGCAATAATCTTCTATTATTCAATGCTTCCATTATATCGACTCCACTGAAACTACTATTCAGTTATGAGTGATTGTGTAGAGCGAGAGTGGTTTTGGGATTAGGAAGTGCAATGGGCAAAGATAGTGTTTATTAGGGGGTTTATATACGGAAAGAGAGATAGAGATTGGTATGTGTATATGTGATTTGAAGGTGCATGCAGGTTGGAATAATATTATAATAGTAATTAAGAAATGTGTGTGTGTGACTTGGAAGAAGGGGAAAAAGGGATTAAGGGTACTTCCAGGAAAGTGGCTTTGGTTTTTGTACAGTTGGTGGGTGTGGACTGTGAAGGCTTCCAGGAAAGGGCACGCTCTTTGACCATTTTGTCCTCTTCGAAATTTCCTCATCTTCATTCTTTTCTTTTAATTTATTTTGTTTTTGTATGTTGCTTGCAATGCATTACATATTATATAGAAAAAATCCATTCATATTTAATATTGTCATTACAATTATTAATCCGTCATTTTCTATTTGTTGCCTTCTTTTGCACCTTGTATCATTGATGATCACAGTTAGCATAGCATCACAAAAAATAAACAAGTCTTTTTTACTTGCATTTTAATTTCATCTTGCATCAACTTGTGTTGAACATTGCAAGGTATGTCTTCATTTTAGCTTGCAAATTTTGTTTTTGAATTCCATTATCCTATTAATGATTGGATTGAAATTTTGTTCTGCTGATTGGTGGCTATGGTTAGCATAGCGTCACATATCTCAACCTTTTTTTTTCTTGTTTGAATTCAGTGATCCAGTTTTCATTCCAGTTCCTGATAACTCTGCCAATAAGAGGAGGTTTACTCTGTCTTGCCCTTAAAAACTATGCTCATGTTCCTTTTATGAAGTGTTTCTAATGTTGTGGACGTGATTGAGAATTAGTGATTGCTGATAAGGAGGTCTAGTGTAGCTTGAATCAAATAATTCCCTTTTCTTACTTATCCATAATAAGTGCCAATAAGTACTAACATAAAACTCTCTCTCCGATCATACATTCCAATATTTTCCATAAGGTTATTTTAGAACCATTATGGTCTGTGCTTCACATTCTTGTTGGGATAAGACTAATAAACTACTTATTTGCATTCCTAGCTAGTGTCGTAATAAGAAAATTGATAAAATAAGGAAATTGATAAAATAAAAACAAGATATAATTACTATTACGTTTCATGCATTTTGAAACCTTTATCAAATCATATTTTAATTGCATCGTTTTAGTTAAATATATCAATTAGTCTTATTTGATTGTAATCAATTTAGGCTAGTCAAATAATTTTAATTTACTGGTTCAGTTAAATAAATATTAAAAGAATTTAAATTTTATTATATATATATTAATTCATTAATTAACCACAAACTCTTCTGTGTGGTTTTTTGTGTGGTTTTCTGTGTGTATAGAAAGGAAATAGTGCCACTGCAGACCATCAGAACTATGTCTATACATAGATATATGAGGTAACACTATCTCTTTTCTCCTATTCAGTTACCTGATCGATCTCTTTCTTATCTTAGTTTCATTTTAATCTTTTCTCTTGTAAAGATAATCTCTCTTTTTCAATTCTCAGGTCTGTTTGGGCATAATGTCCAGCTTTTGCTTTAACACCCTTAACGATCACTGAGGTTGTCCATGAGTCCAAGCTCCCAATCAAGTTGTGTCACATCCTCACAACAAGCATCACATGCTGTCATGAGCACTACAAAGAAGAGGGTGCATGACGAAATGGTGGAGCAGAACCAGAAGCAAATTACTCATAGAAAATCCATTGATACCTTTGGCTAGAGAACATCTCAATATAGAGGTGTTACAAGGTT
>NC_029787.2:30879943-30887330 GCF_000816755.2 Arachis ipaensis | reverse complement strand
CCATTGACTTATCCTCTTTTCTCTATCACAATGGAGTATATAGATACATATCTGTATCAAGACTACCAGACGTCACCGTGATAAAGGAAAGATATGTGTGTCTTTTGGTGTGTTTTTTGGTGTGTCTTCTCAAACACCAATTAATTACTTAATTATATATATATTATTTTAAATTTAAGAAAATTATAAATAAATTGACTTGGTCATTTAATTTTAATAAACTGATCGGATTTAACTAATGTTAGTTTATTCTGATTAACTATATAAATTGATTTTGCTACGTTAATTTTATACTAAACTATTTCCAAAGTTTTACGTACTTTGCATTATCATTAATATAGAACAAAAATAAAATAGTTAAAGGAATAAAATAGTTAAAAGAATAATGCTGTGATCGATCCTTACGTTTATTCATCAAATAATCAGAATAGGGTTGTTCTTACACTTCGTGTCTGGTATTACCAAGATTTTATTGGAATACCTTTTATAACCTTACATACTAGCCTCTCTCTCAAAATACAATCATGAATAACCGTGAATAATACCTATTCATTCTTTTCCCTTAATAAACTAAGTTCGATGTGATCTGGAGGAATAGTCGTTAGTGATTAAGAGTTAGTGCAGGTGTTGTAATCTTTGTGAAGTATTTTCCTTGTACTCGTATCAAAAATTCCCGTGATCGATCTCTTTCTTATCTTAGTTTCATTTTAATCTTTTCTCTTGTAAAGATAATCTCTCTTTTTCAATTCTCAGGTCTGTTTGGGCATAATGTCCAGCTTTTGCTTTAACACCCTTTACGATCACTGAGGTTGTCCATGAGTCCAAGCTCCCAATCAAGTTGTGTCACATCCTCACAACAAGCATCACATGCTGTCATGAGCACCACAAAGAAGAGGGTGCATGACGAAATGGTGGAGCAGAACCAGAAGCAAATTACTCATAGAAAATCCATTGATACCTTTGGCTAGAGAACATCTCAATATAGAGGTGTTACAAGGTTAGTGCTTTTGTTGCTGATAGAAAGATTAGTGTTTGAACAATAATAGGTTCAATGATTTGCATATAGAATTGCTTTCTTATTAATAAATCTTTGTTAAATTATTTAGGCATAGGTGGACTGGTAGATATGAAGCTCATCTATGTTCAAACTGGTCCTTTTGATGTCACTGAACTATTTCTTTCAGGGTATTGTGAGGCTCAAACCCTGCTTGGACTTTCTTTCTGAGGTTGGCCCTTACAAGATTATGGATGGAATATTGTGGCCAATTGTAGAGGTAGTAACGTCGGCATTGGAGGAGATGAACTTGTCAGAGGACACTATAATAAAGAGACAAAGAACTGTGTAAGGGCTTGCTATTTATACTGCTTGAAGTCATGTATCAAGTACCTTGAGAAGGAATACAGAGCTCTTTGTAAAGTATAGCATCTTTTGTTTTTTTCTAAAATTAGCTTTATTGTTTACTTTTATTCAGAGTTTATATGTTTACTTATTCTGTTGAATTAAAACTATATTTATACTTCTTGAATTTTGTGCATCTCGAATGGATAATTTGATGTTGCAGCTTGTAAAAGATACAAGTTGATTCATGAAAGAAGACATTTCCTTTGTATATCTTTTATTTTATTCCTTCTATTCTTAGAATGTTTGTCTGTAGCATGCTGTATTGCACTTATCAAAAATTTAGTTTTTAAAAGATTTGTGTTATAAAAGATTTAGTTTTTAAATTTTAATATTAAAAAATGAATTTTTAATTTGAGAATATGTAAATGAGATGAGATTAATGAATGTTTAGGATTTTAAATTGAGATTAATGAATGATTTGAAATTAAAAATAAATAACTACAAGGTTTGTGGAGGTTTGAAAACCTCACAAAATAGTTAATTTGTGTCAAATTGAAAAGTCAATTTGTGGGGGTTTTAAACTGCCACAAAAGTGATTTAAAACTGTCACAAAAGTTCGATATAAAACCTCCACTAAACACACACAAAACTCCCCACTGAATAAATTGTGGAGGTTTTTAAAAACCCCCACAAAAGACCTCGTGGCACCTCAAATTTTGGGAGTTTTGGAAACCCCCACAAACCATTTGGTGGGGGTTATAAACCTCCACAAATAAGAAAAAAAACCTCCACAAATAAACAAAAATCTTGTAGTGAAATTTAGAATCACAAACTTACACTTAACTTAAAAATTTCAATTCATCATGATCCTGTTTAATTCCAAAAAAATAGAAAATTTAATATTGAACAACACTCTCATTCCTATTTAATACAAGGGTATACTCTCATCATGATCCTCTGCAATATTCAATTCACAATCAAAAGAGAAAAGACAAGCAAATGGCTAAAAACAAAAACAATGAAGGAGAATCAAATACGTAAACCACATTAAAATAAAGGAAATCTGATATATAAAGGATGTGCAGCACATGAAATAACTCCTCCAGATAAAGGAATAAATATGTTTTGATGATTTTGACTCCTATTCATCTTGGAAACATTATCAGTATCTTCTTTGTAATGCATAATATATAAAAACTAAAAAGTAACAACTATGCATCATTTACTAGCTTACTTCTTGACGGATGAGAAACTCACTTCTCTTTTCTATTCATTGATCCTATTCAGACCTTCAAAATGTTACTCCTTCTTAATGGGTTACTTTGTGATTGTTTCATCTGTAACATACAAATTTACAAACAAATAAATTTAGCAACCAAAATAACCTCAGAAAACAGCAAATCATGAATCCAAAATAACCTCAGAAAATCATGAATTTAGCAACCAAAATCATGAAGTCCAGCAAATAAATAAATCATGAACAAATAACCTCAGAAAATCAACAATCAAAATCATTAATCCAGAAAATCAAAATCAAAATAAAAAAACCATGAACAAATAAATCATAAAATCATGCACAGAAAATCAGAAGGTAGCGACGAGGAATAAGTGAATAACAGAGTATTACTTACCGGCGGCGAGTAACGGCGACGAAAGAGGAGGCGAGCTCGGCGACGAAAGAGGACGCGGTGGTGGCTGCGGTGGTCAAACCCGTCGCTGCTGTGGATGCGGGATGCGGTGGCGATGGCGGTGGGCTGCTCGATTGGTGGTGGTGGCTATGCGACTGCGAAAAGAGGAGAGATGAGTTGTTGTGGCCTGTGGGTGCTGAACTGTTGATTCCTCTTCTAGGTGATTAGGGTTCAGCTTCGTTTACGTTTTAGCTTTAGCCTTTCTTTTTTCTTTTTTTTAGAGGCAAAACGATGCCGTTTAGGGGTGTTACTTTCAATCCAAAAACCTGCTAAAAAATCGGACAGTTCTACCGGTTCACCGGTTAACCGCCGGTTCGATCGGTTTTTTTATCGGTTTTTTACCAAGCAGTTTTTGGCCTTACCGGACTGGCTAGGTGACTAGTTTCCGATTAATCTGGTTGAACCGGTCGGTCCGGTTTAATTTTCAGAACCATGATTATGACAGATGATTTGTTGATAATGAGTAAACGAGAATACGGTTGAATCATGCATTAATTCTTTTTGGACAAATTATACCCTGATAAATCACTATCACTATCATAAACACAAAAGTTACCAATAAGAAGATACCTATGAACGAAAAGTAGTGACAAATTTTTATGATCGTAGTAATTGTTTGTAACGTCTTGTATTTTTCTGACTAAATGTTGCAGAATTTTTTAACGTTTTTGTTTGTCCGTGACCTACTTGAGATGGACTCTCTCAATTGCCACATACTCAATGATTACTGCAAAATCGAACGATATCCACCTCTAAATTCCACGTTTAGTTTGGTATTTTTCTCCGGCCTTTTCAAAATATTTTTATACAGTTTATACTTTTTTCAAATTTAAACCCTAACTTCAGATAAATTCAATTTATCAGGTGCAGGCTTTTCCAATTTTCTGATCGTTAGTTTCTTCTCCCTCCTTCCCAATACTGCCACTGAAAAATTAATAAGATATATGTTATTATCTGATTTTAAATGCTGTTGATGATTTATAATTTTTACGCTTCCTATGATTATTAATTAGCTGACATTGTTAATTTTTCCTTCTTGATTAAATAGTAGTTTCTTAGTGTGGTTGTGTTGTTTATTACCGATATAAAAATTAGATTACAGTGTAATCAAAGAAATCAAATTATATACGTTCAATTTCACTATTTTTTTTCTTTTTTTACTATGCATATTTTTCTGCCCGTGTTCTTTCGGGCCAAATACAATTCCAGTGCTTAATTCTACAATATGAATTAATTTAGAGATTTTGGTAATAGAAAAAGAATTATTTAATTGATAATGAATGTTGAAATTATAAGAAAAGTATGAAAAGAGTAAAAAAAGTTCATGCTTATGTTTAACAGAATAGCTCTAACTAATTTTAGAAACTACTAACTATGATTAATTAGAATAGTAACTAATTTAATTTCTAAGTATTAATTAAATTCATTTTGATTTTGAAGAAAAAAAAGTCATACATTGTGCTTATTTAAATTACGTTTCATAAGCCTTGGGAAACTAATTTATAAACTAATTCGTCAAGCACGCAATAAATGTTTATCGTCAGATTTCAATTCTATTTTGAATTTCATCTTTAACTCTTAATTTTAATGACTACTTTATGTAAAAATTGTATGTTAGTATAATTTACTCCTCTTAATAGGGAGTAGGATTTGAATTGGGGGTGTGAAGTGAATGAAAATTATTGGTTTTTATGTTTTGTGAAGATTTTAATGTGTTTTAAATATTCTTAGGACTTTTTTGTAACAGTTACTAAAAACAAAAAATGGTAATGTATTCTTTTTCTATTTATGCATGCTCTTGTCTTTTTAGACTTTGAGAATTTGGGGAGAACATTAAAAATGAATTTTAATCTAGGAGGACCTTTCAGAAGACATTTGGGTTCAATGTAAATAAAATAATTTATTTAACAAAATTTAAAAATATTATAATTATGTGTATATATTACTTTGTGTATATGAGTTAGTTTTTAGAGTTAAATAACTAGTTAAATGTTAGAGTAAATGCTATATTATTTGGTGAGTTAACTGTGAGAGATAATCTATAATTTGTGTACATAATTAATTCCCAAATTAATATGATCATGTAATTAATAACTAAACCAACTAACAAAGAACTTAAAAACATCATAGGCAAAATTATATCCTCTTGAAAAGTCCTGTCTAATAATTTTTCAATCTTTTATTTGTTTATATGAATTTCATTAATTGCCTTAATTATAAAAAAAATTGAATAATTATGCTTTTTAATCATAATGAATTTCTTACTATTTAGGTCACATAAAGTGATAATCCTATCTGAGTAAGGTGACAACATATCATTATCACTACTCGCACAACCTTGCGAAAAGTTCTCAACTTAGATTACTATAGAAGAGCGTGACTTGCTTGAATATTGTGGAAGCATCAAGTTTGCTAAGGAGATGGCTTCCGCTTCTCCATTCTCCTCGTTGCGACACGCATTCAATACGGCCTCTGACGTTTGATGTAACAAGATTAATGTTCATTATTGACTGATAGCACCCAATGCTCACACCAATATATGTGAAAAGTTACCATTCTCACATGCATTCTACATTAGTGTCCCATCCTTTGTTATGAATTCTAGTATAGAGATTTGCTATCTTTAATATTCTGTTTGCGCTTTGTTATTGAATTTAACATCATATTACCATTTAATAATTATCAATAGTTAATTGGTTTGGTTGAAAACTTGTAGGAAATATATGCACTTAGCATGTAGTATCTGCAAAGGTTTGGGTTTCCATATTTTACTATTTCTTTTGACTGGGATGACGATGATATATTAATGGATCTGAAGGTAACTTTAAAAATAAATTATTTGCTAGCACCTATATACAACACTATAAATTGAATATAAATCGTTACATTTTTTTATTTATGTAGACGAGCATTACAAACAATCCAGCATATGAGTTTGAGTGGGCATGTCGAAAACAATTCATCATTATAGAGTGGCACATTTCAATTTTTTTGTAAGAGAGGATATGTTCGCTCTACAACTGAATCACTAGAAATCTAAGATGTGGTAAAAGATTTTGATCTCAACAAGAAGCCATTTTGGAAGGATGATATGGATCATGTTGCTCGTGAGAAAGCTAAGCTAGATGATTTTGTGAAATCTGGTATCCAGGAGAATATTATGTCTGATATACTTTTAGTTTAGTTTCGTTGAACATAACTCTACTTTATTATTAGCTCTTCTATTTTTCTATTCCAGTTTTATCTAGACTTAGTATTTTCGTTTATTCCAATTTTATATGGGCTTAGTGATGAATTCACATTTCATGGTATTTATTTGTTTTAACTGGGTAGGTTTTATTGACTTCTCTTGCATTTATTTATTAAAATAGCATAGTTTTATGAATTCTTCCTAAATTGTGCTTAAGATTGAAAACATATTTTTTTAGACCCTTAAATTGCTAATTTTAATTCACTTTAATTTCATCCGATGTCTTGATGTGTTTGATGAAGTGATTTTAGATTTCCAAAGCAAGTATGGATTGAAGGAGTGGGGAGAAAGCATGCAAAAGTGAAGAATTCATGAAGAAATGAAATTTGGAGTATTTTACAGCCATGCGTATGCACAATTGTAGTTTTTACATCCATGCGTACCTACAAGAATTGATGCGTACGCACGATTGTATTTTTACAACCATGCATACACATGGTCAGGCATGCGTACGCACGAATTCGATCATGTGACTCATTAATGAGAAGACACTGGGGCGATTTCTGGACCTACCAAAGCCCAATTCAACTCATTTCTGAAGTTATTAAAGGCCAAATTCAAGAAGGATGAAGGGGGAGAGCAATTAGCTTTAGTTAAAAACGTGCTTTAGGTTATATTCTAGAGAGAAAAGCTCTCTCTTCTCTCTAGAATTAGGATAGATTAGTTAAATTTCTCTTAAGTTTAGGTTTTAATTCTTGTCTTGATTTAGTTTTTCTTGCAATTTCTTGTTGTTACATCTTTGCTCTCTTAGTTTTACTTGTGTTTGCTAGTTTTTTCTAGTTTTAGGAGTCTATTTTTATTATTTCTTATTAGCATTTATTTTTATTCTTTCTTTCTATTATGAATTCTCACATTTTTTGTTATGAGTGTGGTTATAACTATGTTGTAGGGAATGAGGACTACAATGAAAGTTTGCATCAAGGATGGGAGAATCAAAGGTGGGAGGAGGCATATGCTTATGATCAACTCTCTTGGCAACAACCTCCTCCGGTTTCATATAGTTACAACCCACCCCCCCCCCCCCCCCCCCCCCCCCCCCCCCCCCCCCCCCCCCCCCCCCCCCCCCCCCCCCCCCCCCCCCCCCCCCCCCCCCCCCCCCCCCCCCCC
>NC_029787.2:30858195-30879676 GCF_000816755.2 Arachis ipaensis | reverse complement strand
CGATGATGGAGCAGTATGAAGTCAACCCCGATGATGGAGACGATGTTGACGAAGAACCACCCGAAATCCCTAATGATTGTGAGGAGGAAGAGGAGATGAACTACTATGGTGACACACAGATTGCTCTGACACAGCCTGTAATTTCTTGACCATATGACCGGCCGGATCATTTCACGAGGTTGAATCTCGATGCAATGACTTCGGATTGGTCGTTTACCCAAGGAGGTCCTGAAGAAGACCCAAGCAACGAGTTTGAGGTTGGACTACAATTTGGAAACAAGGAAGAAGTCATGTTGGCAGTTAAGCAGTACAGCATCAGGAGGGCTGCGGAGTACAAAATAGTAGAGAGTGACCATTGGAGGTACAATGTACGATGTATCCAGATCGGACCCGATTGTAATTGGAGCATACTCATATCATATCGCCGAAAGCAAGAAAAGTGGGAGGTTAGGAGATACACTGGTCCTCATACTTGCATGCAAACTTCGATGGGGCAAGATCATCGTAGGTTGGATTTGAATGTGATTGCGCAACACATTTTCACGATGGTCAAGGCCGATCCAACAATCAGCATCAGGGTTCTACAAGGAGGTGTGGAGAATCATTTTGGTTTCAAGGTGTCGTACAGAAAGGTTTGACTTGCAAAACAGAGAGTCATCGTTAGAATATATGGCGATTGGAAAGAGTCATACAATGAGCTTCCTCATTGGTTATTCGCTATGCAGATGTACTTGTCAGGTAAGATTTATTTCCGGTTTATTTATTCGCTATTAAATAATTCAACCGCGTACAAAAAGCCGACTAATGTATGTCCATTTAGGTTGGGTGTAACTAGTGACACAGCCGTGGCCTGCCTCGACTGACACTGTGATGTTTCATCGGGTCTTTTGGACATTTCCACCGTGTGTTGAGGCCTTCAAGCATTGCAAGCCACTTATCTCTATAGATGGCACCCACCTATATGGGAAATACGGTGGAACTTTGCTGATGGCCATAGCGCTAAACGGCAATGCAAACATCCTGTCCATTGCATTCACATTTGTTGAGGGTGAGACAAAGGAGGCGTGGTCGTTCTTTTTTTCATACTTACGGGAGCATGTTACACCATAACCAGGGGTGTTAGTGATTTCAGACAGACACAAGTCCATTGATGGAGCACTGAATGTCGAAGGGAGTTTATGGAAACCGCCTCATGCCTTCCAAGCGTTTTGTACAAGACACATTGCAGCCAACTTCATGACCCACTTTAGGAACAAAGAATCGAAGAAGGTTCTTATTAATGCAGCGTACTCGAAGTCGCATCGTGAGTTTGCTCATTATATGGCCGTCTGAGGGGCGAAAACGTAGCTATTACAAACTGGCTTGAAGAAATGCCACGGTCACAGTGGGCACAGCATGCTGATGAGGGACGTCGATTTGGTCACATGACGATCAATATCTCCGAATGCATTAATGCTGTCATGAAGGGTTCCCGGAATTTGCCAATCACGGCTCTTGTTAAGTCAAGATATTTTCGTTTGGGTGAACTTTTTGCAAGGAAGGGTTCTGAGGCACTGGCACAACTTTAGGTCGGTGCTGAATTCTCACAGACATTGATGAAGGCCATATAATTCAACTCGAAGCACGTGAACACTATGAATATTTACCAGTTTGATCGGTCCAGGACAAACTTCAAGGTTGAAGAGTTAGCGGCAGTTCTGGGATCCAGACAACAGAATTATCAGGTACTGCTTGATGAGGGCAAGTGTGACTGTGGGTATTTTCAGGCTCTTCATATTCCTTGTCTTCACGTGCTTGCAGCTTGCTCTCATGCAAGGCTTGATTGGAAGCGGTTTGTGCATCCTATGTATCGCATGGAGTCGGTCTTCAATGTTTACAGATTAGAGTTTCAACCCATAGGACACGTGGATGATTGGCCATCGTATGACGATCCCCAAATCCGTCCCAACCCTCGGATGATGAGAGCGAAGAGAGGTTGGCCCGTGAGCTCCATGATTCGTAACAACATGGATGACGTTGAGCATAATGGGGAGAAGCAGTGCGGATTGTGTCGCCAAATCGGGCACACGCGGAGGACTTGCACGTCTCTTGGTGATGGAGGAGCATCTTCTAGTCGACGGTAGCTGTAGTTGTTTTAAATAAATTAATGTATGGATGAACTATAACATTGTATGTCGTGAACTATAATGTCATAAAGTTATAAGTCATTACAAAAGTTGTCAGCTGCCGTGATATATAACCCAGTGATACATATTATAATACATAACTACTGTTTTTATCATAAGTAATCTACTTATAAAATTTGTATAACAAAGAAATGACATTTTGTACATTAATTTCCTACAAATACCATAAGAACTAGATACCACTAACCCCGCCCTTGCCTCCCACCACGTGGGCCAGCATGTCGTCCGTGGGGCCTAGGATCGAGACACCCACCTGTGCCACAGGGAGGTGGTCTGACATCTCGCTGACCACGACAAAGTGGAGGGACCGGGCCAGGCATTGGAGTACTCATCTGATCCCTCATCGTCGCATAATCCGCAGTGGAGGATGACCCGCTAGACTGGTCAGTATCGATGTGGCGTGGCAAGTATGCAGACTGAGGTGGTGTCGTGTGCATCTGTGAGAATGGCTGGGTATCCTGTGGTATGGTCAACATATCTCCAAATCCGCCCGTCATCCAGTCCGGCACCATCATTGTGACATCAATCATATCCTGGGTATCCAATATGGGCTGGTAGTCGGGCTGTGTTCCGAGCTCTGATGGACTGAAAGGTATCTAAAACTGCGTGTCGATGTCAAAATGAACACTCGCGTCTGGCCGCGAGCCCTGGTGATTGGTCCCGACCTCCGAATGATGTGACCCAGGTGGCCTCAAAGACAAGTAGTCACCTGGCATGGGTCCTGACAATGATCCCACCGTCTAGCCTGCATCGTCGGCACGGTGAGCTGGCGGGTTGACAGGGTCTCTCTGGCGGGGAACCTCCTCGGGGTCCTGCCTCCCACGGCCTCCACCGCGTCTGCCTCCCCCCTGCCTCGCCCCCATCCCCTACCTCTCCCTCCTCCGGCAGCTGGCCTGAGCTCCGGCAGCTGGCCTGAGCTCCGGCAGGTGACCGTCCTCTGGCTGATGTAGGTCTGGGGCAAGTGAATGATGTATGGGCAGGTCCTCTGGCACCACCCCAGCAGGCACTAAGTACTGGTCACCCAAAGCGAATAACTCTGTGTGCGCCCACTGCAGGTACCATGTCATATACGGGAGGGACGGACGCATGTCTATATGATGATATATCGGCAGACGATGGTCGGCCCGAGCATCCCACATCTCATGCCGGCCACCAAGCAGATGCGGGAACCACTCGCCGCGACCGAATATCCCATCAAGCCTGTGCATGTCATCAATGTTCAGTGGCCTAGTGGAAATGTGCTGCAGGCCACCGAATTGACGTACTACCTGGTCCACCTGATGCCACTCGACGATAGCAAAGCACAACAGTAGACAGACAACCGCCACCGAGACATCCGCCTTTGCTATCGCCGGTGGAACAAGCCCAACCAACTGCGGGTCCGCATATGGAATCCACTCAACCTGTTCACAGAACACAGATGCACGACGAAATTCAGATAATCATATGCAATACCATCAACAGTTAACTAAACATTAATTTCTTAAAATTAAACATTAATAACTTACATTCAGCATCCCAATCCCGTTCAGCATCCGCCTGTACTGCCTCAGCCTGCTCTCGCCTGTGGCATTGTCCGGCCAGTACTAAACCCACCTACACAACCAACAACAATAATATTTTAGCCTTTATTATTAATAAACAACTTAATAATGAGTTGAATAACTTTGGTAAGTGTTTATAATACCTCTCGACCAGGGAAAAGCGACGAGCATCAAACCCATCGGGCCGTACTAACGGAATATGGTGGTAGGCCCAAGAAAGCATCAAGCTGACGCATCCTCCCAAGTTGCGCTGCCCATGCTCCGTGGCCCGGCACATCTGCCGGTACAGCAATGCCAGCACAGCCGAACCCCACGACAACCGGCCACATGCATCAAGATCCTCCAGCAGGGGAAGCCACCTGATATGCACCTGAGAGTCAGATGCATCAGGGAAGAGGATACTACCTATCAGCTGCATGATGTATCCTCTCGCACACCTCATCAGCCGCTCCGCTGTGGCATCCTGCTTTAGCTCTCCACAAACCGTGTTGTGGAACCAAGTGAACTTGACAGTCCACTTCGTCTGTGACTGTATGTCCTCTGGGCCAGGAACAACACCCAGTATCTGCTCACATAACTCCTCAATGGTCCGTCTCTTATGGTGCTTCTCCCACCCACTTATGCATCCACTCACAGGATCACCATCAATCCTGAGTCCCAACTGATATGCCACGTCATGCAGGGTGATAGTCATCTCCCCGCACGGTAAATGAAATGTATGGGACTCAGGTCACCACCTCTCTATCAACGTCGAGGCAAGCGACCAATCATGCTCGAACTCGACCATGTATGCGACGTACGCAAACCCGACTCGTCTCAGATATGGCCTAATATGCTCCGACTGCCGTGTCATCAAGTTCCATCTGGTGCGCAAGATCCAAGGTGCCTACCAAACGGAAAAAAAAAATTTTAATAAAATAAAATAGCAAGTTCACTTTTTCTTCAACACAATAAAATAAAAAAAAAGGTTAAAAAATCATACCACTCGATCAAGCATCCCAGCGATGTGCTCAGCTTGATCCAATCTATACATCTCATGCTCATAACCCAATAACTACTGCTCCATCGAAACACAATCTAGTAAAACGAAATTACATACTAGATTATTAAAAAATAAACTAAATGAAAAATGACTTATAAACCTACTAATTTTAAGCTTATCCTATTTAACTGACGTCGTCATGTAAGTAATTAATTTATAACTAACTCAACCCTAAATTTTATTGCTCACGTAATTACCTTCTAATTCACAACGCAATGTTATACCTCTAACTAAATTATCTAATAATATACTTTCTTATATTCTTTAATATGTTGATAAACAGTCACTATACTAAAAATCGGTGACATAAAATAATATACTTAACATAACAACACTAAAAAATACGTCTAACTAACTAACATGTAAATAATAAATCTGTTATTCTAACTAACAAACGATTTATACCTAACAAATTTATCTAACATGTAAACAGTAAACCAAGTTAACACAAAAAAATAGACTATTATTTACTAACCTAGAACTGAGACAATCGTCTACACTAAACTTTACGGAAGTCGAAAAGGCAGAAACAAGTAACAGAAAAAATTTGGAGGAGAGAATAGAGGAAAAAAGCGACAAGTCAAAATGATCCCACTAGTATATATATTATGGCGAACTCATCATAGAGTTCGTCGGGGAGCGGCAAATTTGTTGTTAATCCCAAAAAAAAAAAAGATATTTTCGAAAATAAAGCTAAAAACTCGTTTTAGAGGAAATAAATATTTTTTTATTTTATAAATAAAAAAAATCCTCATCAAATAAGTCTATTTGTTGTTCCACTTTTTTAACTCCTTGCGATATAAGCAGTGTGTTAAGATGAATTATCATGCCATACTACCAAAAAAGAGAATTATAATTGGTTGTGAATTATTTGGCCTGATCCAGCTGAAATAAGACAAAAAAAAAAAAGGTTTAAAAGAGTAGCATGTACATATTGATTCAATTTATAAAACACCTCAATTGCAAATTCTATTTCTCCGCCGGCTAATTGATGCATCAAAAACTCAGTGACAAAAACTCAGTTAAACTTTTTCCTTGTAAACAAAGTGAAGTGAGGAGAATCAGTAAAAGGGTGAGTGGTTACAAAAGAAAATAAATTAAATTATATTCAGGATCATTAATATTAAATACGTTACCTCCTAATAATTAAAAATATACTTTGATTAATAACTAAAAAGAATGAAATCTGTGATAAGTTATGTAATAATTTATGTAATAAAAAAAAGGTGAAAAAAATTTAATATGTATAATAATAATATAAATAAATTTAATTTTTAAAAATGATAGCTGATTAGTGATTATGCCTGAAATATTTTGGTTTTCAAATATTTTTCTTTAATAAAAAAGAAGGTTAATGTAAACTTTTTTCTTTTCTGTAAGCCTGTTAAAATTAAGAATAGTTAGAACAAAATTAAGAAATTAAGACATATTTGGACAAAACAATTTTGTGATAAAGACATGGTAATGATCAATAATGGCACGTAACAAATCGGCAAGAAAATGGGCAGTGAGGAACATGAAAACAAAATCCACAACCAACCAATAACCATATCCTCATCCTTACACTTTTCTCTTCCTTCATTGGCATCACTCTCAAATAATATTCCCCCAAATACTTTCTCAGTCTTTCACTTCACACTTCACACTCTTCCCACCTTGATTTCAAAACCCTTTTACTTCCTTAAACCTTCACTATGGCCACAGCGCTCGAATTCCTCGCTGTCCTTCCTCGCCCCTCCTCCTCCGCCACCGCCTTCTCTCCGGCCACCGCCCGCCGTGCCTCCGCTATGTTTCCCCACTATTCCGGGATCAAGCCCAGACCCATCGCCGCCGTTCGCTGCGCCGGTCCACTGAAGCCCAGAACCCTTACTCGCAGCGGGCGGGTTGTGTGCGAGGCTCAGGATACCGCCGTTGAAGGTCAGATTTCGTCTTTGTTGACAATTTCTTTTACAGATTTGTTCAGTTTTGCTAGATGATAGTTGAATTATTGAAAATAATTTAGAAAGTTATAGCCCTTGTTTAATCCGTGGGATAGTAGAATGAAGTGTTTCATTATTTATTAATCGTCATTCATATTGTGAGATTAGTTGGCTTTCTAAGTTCTGTGTGATATTTTTTAACGGTGGAAATAAAGTTGATCATCAAGAATTCTTAGATGTTGACATGATTGATTATTTAATAATTTTTACCTATTAATTTTATATGAAGACAATTGTAAGTAAGTTGTTACTTTTTCTTTTAATACTTTGGCTGTGCATAATTTGTTTTTGTTTCTTTTTTATTTATGGGTTTGAATTGACGAGACTTGAACCTGTAGCTGTGATAAGATAATGATCAATGCAACAAGTCTCGTTTGGTTGGGATACTTTTTCTTCCCAATTTCGAAAAACATCCCCTTTGTTAGTGCTGGATTGGTTTGGTTGTGCTTCATCTTTTCTGAATATCTGAAATGCTTCCTTTGTTTCTGCTGACATAAAATTAAACAAGGTTGAAAATTTTGTTCGGTTTATTATTCTTGTAGCTAGCTGTACGTCAGTGATCTTTAGTAGACTTAGACAGCATGTAACCTAAGTATTAGATAAAGAAATGATTATTATCTGATCAAGGACCAGGGTGCCCAACTGTAAGGACTTTCATCCAAATTTACTTTCTTTTAGGGACCATTGATAATATTTTCAGAGAGTGGCTTTGGACTTGAGTTGGGATTTTGATCACCAGAGATTCGGTGTTATGTGCTAAGCTTGAGTGCTTGACAACTAGAAAATAGAATCAACCAATCTAAATATAGTTTTTATCCAAATATCAATGCACATTTCTGCCTGGACTATCATTCATAAGAAAGAGCTTGTTTAGGTGCTAGTTATTAGAAAAAGATATTTTTTTAATGAAATATTCATTTTTAATATGTTTAACAAAATTTTAGTAGTAAAAGTAAAAGCACTAGAAAAATAAAATATTTTTGTAGAAGCTACAATTTACATCTATTTTTTAAAAGGTCTTTTTTACATGTTGCCCAAGGAGTGGGAAAGGTGTTGGTAACTGTTGTAGATGTTCAGGTTGACTTTTCGGAGGTAAGGTGTTCCATCCATGCTCACTTTCACAAAGCTTCCATTCTTTTCACTTTCTTCTGCATTGCTCTTTTGTTGAACTGCCACCATGTTCTTCCGGTACGGTACGACCTCACTGGTGGCTAACCTACCACTTGTGTTATATCCATACATACATCATACATTTCTTAAATTATGTCTATGGGGTGGGGTAACATTTTAGGTTTCATAATTAGACGAATTAATTAATTAATAAGTCATAAACTGAGAGCCATATATTAGCAAGTAACTGTTTTGCTTCATTTATTAAATTACTATTGGGTAGAATTTTACCTATTTAGATGCAGAAGAAGATGCTTTGCTATCATTGATTAAGACAATGAGAAAGTGTAATTGAATTTTTCTGTTACACTCATAAAAACTCGAACAAACAAATTTTGAGCATTGAATTATTGTTAGCTAGGCATGTAGAAATCGTACCCGCTTATTCTATAATTTGAACAAATTTTGAGTATTGAATTATTGCTCGTTAGGCATGTAAAATTGTACCCGCTTATTCTATAATTATTATTCAAATTATAGAATAAGCGGATATGATTTCTACATGCCTAGCTAACAATAATTCAATGCTCAAAATTTGTTTGTTCGAGTTTTTATGAGTGTAGCAGAAAAATTCAATTACACTTTTTCCTTATTCTAATCAATTATAGCAAAGAATCCTACCCAATAGTAATTTAATAAATGAAGCAACACAGTTATTTGCTAATATATGTCTCTCAATTATGACCTATTAATAAATTAATTCTTCTAATTAAGAAATCTAAAATGTTACCCCGGCCCATAGACCTTAATCATTATTTAAGAAATGTATGATGTATATATGGATAGAGCAAGTGGTAGGTTGGCCACCAATGAAGTCGTACCAGAAGAACATCGTGGCAGTTCGACAAAAGAGCAGTGCAGAAGAAAGTGAAAAGAATGGAAGCTTTGTGAAAGTGAGCATGGATGGAGCACCGTACCTCCAAAAAGTCAACTTGAACATCTACAACAGTTACCAACACCTCTCTCACTCCTTAGGCAACATGTTCAGTTGTTCGCATGTGCTAATTATGACTGTTTTCTTTCATAGTTGCCAGATAAGTTTTTGGAAAGATCTGAAAAGTTTAATACAAGGCATACCATTGGGAGAAAAGGTTTTTTTTCCCCTTTCGGGAGGAGATTTAAACAAACATGTAAAGTAGAATGGAGACAGATATGAAGGAATCCGTGGGGATCATGAATTTGGAATAGTGAACACAGATGGCAAAATCATCTTGGATTTCTTTTCAACTTTCAAGTTTCTTATTCTAACTCGTGCTCTAAAAAGTGAGACGAACATCTTATAACTTATAAGAGTGGATTGACAGGTTCCTAAATTGATTTCTTTTTGCTAGGAAAATCCTATAAAAAAATTTGTACTAACTACAAAATTATTTGGGAGAGAGTTTGACTAAACATAGTGTACTCAATATGCATTTACGTGTTTAGTAAAAGGTGAGTTGTCAAGAAAGAAACCCGAGGACTAGGTGGTGGGAGATGAAAGGTGACATAAAAAGACTTCCAAAGATGGAAAGAAGAAGCAAGGTAGGATGGACATAGAAGTGTAGATGAGATGTGGTGTTGGATGGCAAAACTAATTAGAAAAGTGGCAAAAGAAAACTTTTGGAGAGATTAGAGATACTGGAGCTAGAGATAAAGAATTGTGGTGGTCGGGCATACTTGCACAACGGAACGTAAAGCTAAAGAGGAAATGCTTTAAAGAATGGTCTTTATGCTGTAATGTGAAAAACTTGGTTAGGTATGAAACGACTTAGAAGGAAACAAAAGTGCCGTAAGTGGAGCAAGAACGAGATTTATGAGTGTTTATCAGTCTTTGGGTATAAAAGAATTGGAAACATGATCTTTACAAGATAGTGAATGGTCACAATAGATAGATGAGAGACTTGGATCACGTTAATTGCATTAATAACAAAAATGAAGTTTTGGTCATAGATGAGAGTATTGAAAGATGGAAGAGTTATTTTCACAAGTTATTTAATGATGGACATTCTTTCCTGCTAGGGTCGATTACATTTGATGGAGGAGGACCAAAATTTCAATTACTATAAAAAAATTTGAGATTTGAAGTTAAGGAGACCCTAAAATAGATGAAGATGGGTAGAGTAGTGGGCCAAAATAATATCACTATTGAAGTTTGAAAAGGTTTAAGACTAAAAGACATTTGTTGGTATTTACAAAAAAAAAAAGAAGACATTTGTTGGTTAACTAAATTCTTTAATGTGATTTGAAGATCTAAGATGTTAGATGGATGTCAGAGTATTTTGGTCTCTATCTAAAAGAATTAAGGGATATACAAAGTTGTGCAAAATATAAAGGAATCAAACTCATGAGTCATATTGTGAAGCTATGGAAAAGGGTGATGAAACGAAGGTTGAGATAAGAGATTCAGGTTTCGAAGAACCAGTTTGGTTTTTATGCCAAGAAGATCTACCATAGAGGTCATATACTTGTTCCAGAGAATGATGGATAGGTATTAGAGTAATAAAAAGAATTTACTCGTAGTACCTTTTTATTTGGAAAAGATGTGGGGTATCGAGGGAGATCCTGTGGAAGGTTTGGAGAAGGGGGCAAGGATTGTATATATTTGTTCACTTAAGGACATGTACAATGGAGTTATAATTAGTGTGAGAACCCAATGTTGATAGAGGAATTTCACACTCTTGTTGGAGGTGCTTACTAAGCATATCCAAAAACTTCAATGGCATGATGTAAGTTTTTGGTTGATGACATTGTCCTCTAGGAAGAATCGCAAGAAGATTTGAATGAGAATTCAAATTTGTCTAGGCTGGTGTCAATTGAGTCCAAGGCCTTAGGGCTGACCCTAAGCCTTTCAACATAATTTCAGCCTACAGCCCTAAAATTTACAAAAACACATTTTATAAGGCTCTAACCCTAATTAAGTCCCAAAGAAAAATTGAAACACGGCTGGCCCTACAAGTCCTAAAATCCCTAAAAACAAAACTCATCTTCATCCGTGAGAAGAAAAATTCATGACTTGCACGTAGTGGTGTCAATATGCTTGGCCCTATAGGGCCTTGGCCATACGTTATAGGGCCAAAAGAACAAAAGGTCCTATAATTAATAGCACCAAATTTTGAAAAAGCCAACAGGGCCGAAAACCCTAGGGCCAGCCCACGAGTACCCAAATCCTATTTTTTAGGTTACTCGTTCAATAAACCTATTAAAAGTCATTGGCTTCTTCTATTCTTTTATCATTTTTATATATAGAAAATAATGAAATTGAAAAATAGATATTAAACTATATACAAACTAGAAAATCCTTCATCATTATTTTGCTCTTCAATAATGTCTATAGTAGAAAATCAAAACATCAACGGAATTTAAATTATGAACTAAAAGTGTAAATTCACACCTCAAAATAAAATTTACAAAAAAAAACAAATCATCTAAAATCATGAATGTAGAGGGATGCATAGACTCTGTTGACACTTTTTCATGAATTTCGCCAATGTCATCTTCTAAAATCAATTAAAAAACAATTAGAAACTAAAACGTTATTTAAAAAAAATTAGCACATCTTCTGCTTCAATTTCTGTTTCTAGAAGGCATCACAATCGTTGGACTAATGTAAATAATCAAATCTCTAATACCTTATACTTAATATAACTAAACGCAAGATATGTTTTATTATAACCTGAGCGAGTTTTTTCCGATGAACATTGTGGTCAATTTTGGTTGGAGGACCCTCTATATCATCAAGGGGTATGAATTTACAAGAAATTATATGCCGACTCAAATGAGAAGTCCCGTAACTGTTCTTAGTTTTCGGATTCTTCTCAATTTTGTATTCATGATTACAAAAGTTGCATGCAGCTCTTTCAACATGATTTCTATCTTTTCCAATCTTCGTAAGAAACCTCCAAACATTAGATTTTTTGCCAGAATCAACACTACCAGAGACATGAACAGGAGAAATTCCACATAAAAATGGTGTTTCTGAGACTCCTGTTCAAGTTTCTGGTGATTTTGGCAAAAAAATCTAATGTTTGGATGTTTTTAAGAAGATTGGAAAAGATAGAGATGGTGTTGATGAGGTTGCATGCAACTTTTGTAATATGAATACAAATTTGGGAAGAATCCAAAAATTAAGAATAGGTACAAGACTTCTCATTTGAGTCTTCATCTAGTTTCTTGTAAAACCATACCCTCAATTTTGTATTCATGATTACAAAAGTTGCATGCAGCTCTTTCAACACGATTTCTATCTTTTTCAATCTTCGTAAGAAACCTCCAAACATTAGATTTTTTGCCAGAATCAACACTACTAGAGACATGAACAGGAGAAATTCCACATAAAAATGGTGTTTCTGAGACTCCTGTTCAAGTTTCTGGTGATTTTGGCAAAAAAAAATTTAATGTTTGGATGTTTTTAAGAAGATTGGAAAAGATACTAAGATAGAGATGGTGTTGATGAGGTTGCATGCAACTTTTGTAATATGAATACAAATTTGGGAAGAATCCAAAAACTAAGAATAGGTACAAGACTTCTCATTTGAGTCTTCATCTAGTTTCTTGTAAAACCATACCCTCAGTATTAGATTTGACGATGATATAAAGGGTCCTCCAACCAAAATTGACCAGAATGTTCATCGGGAAAAAGACTTGCTCAGGCTATAGTAAAACATGATCTTGCATTTTAGTTTTGTTGAGTATGAGGGTATTAGAGATTGGATTAATTACATTAGTAACGATTGTGATGCCTTCTAGAAACACTTCAGTATCAGATCTTAAAATGATTTACTCAACAGAGAAAGAGAAATTGAAGCATAAGATGTGCTATTTTTTTAAATTAAGTTTCTAATTGTTTTTTAATTGATTGATTTTAGATGATGACATTGGTGAAATTCATGAAGAAGAAGTGTAAACGGAGTCGATGCATTCCCCTGTACTTTCATGATTTTAGATGATTTGTTTTTGTGTAAACTTTATTTTGAGGGGTGAATTTGCACTTTTAGTTCATGATTTAAATTCTGTTGGTATTTTGATTTTCTATTAGAGACATTATTGAAGAGCAAAATAGTGATGAAGGTATTTTTTAGTTTGTAAATATTTTGATATCTATTTTTCAATATCGTTATTTTCTATATATAAAAAATGATAAAAGGATAGAAGAAGCCAATGACTTTTAATAGGTATTTTTTTCGAATTTGGCCCTATAAAGTAGGGCCAAGCATATTGAAACCACTAGTCTAGGCAACCTTTGGAGGTACATGGTTTGCATATAAATCGCGCTAAGATGAAATAAATGGAATGCAAATTTAGCAGCGAAAGGGAAGAGACTATTACAAAAGTGGAAATTGCAAAAGATATTATACAACAAAGTAAAGATATTTAAGTATCTTGTTTGTATTATTCAGGACAACGGGGAACTAGAGGACAATGTAAACCATAGGATTTAAGCAAATTGGTCAAAATGACGACGCATTTGGATTTTATATGCGATAAAAATGTACCTTTAAAACTTAAGACTAACTTTTATCTCTGAAAGAGATTTGGAATGAACAAAAGAGTAACAGGGTTGAAAGAAAACTGAGAATGATTATTATCATTGGACGCGTCCACCAAACTAATACATAAGTGATATATATATATATATGTGTGTGTGTGTGTTCACTCACACACACTCAATGTACACAACACTAAAGAATAAGAGAAATCTTGCTAACTGATTTAACTAATCTTGATTGTTTTCTTGTATATCAACAACTTCTCTAATTGCCCCCCTGAAAGTTAAGGTAGCTCTAGGAGCAACCTTAAGTTTGACAGTGAATTTACTAAACTCCGCTAATAATAGTTTAGTAAGAAGATCCGCAACTTGCTCTGGCGCTCTAATATGAACCACGTGTAGTTGTTGATTAACATGCTCTCACAAAATCCAAGTCAAGCTAAAGTGTTTTGTTCTGCTGTGACGTATGGGGTTGGCTGCAAGCAAGACAACACTCTCATTGTCACAATATAGAGTTGCTGTTATTGTGACTTGAACCTTAAGTTCTTGCAACAAGTTTTGTATCCAGATAATTTCCGAACTTGCATCGGCTAGAGCTTGGTGTTTGGCTTCCGTGCTCGATCTGCTCACGGACAAATGCTTCCTACTTGACCACAATACAAGGTTGGCTCCCATATAGATGCAATAACCGCACGTTGAGCACCAATCATCTAAGTCGGATCCACAGTTGGAATCTGAAAAACCAAAGAGGTGCAAATCATTGGTAGCATGAAAAATAAGATCATTAGTCACTGTGCCAGCAAGATATCTTAGCAATAGTTTAGCACACTTCCAATGGCTAAGCAGGGGTCTCTGCATATATTGACAAAGTTTGTTAACCGAATAAGCTATATCCGGCCTAGTAAGAGTAGCATATTGGAACGATCCCATTATTGATCTGTATAAGGTAGGATTGTCAAACACATCCTCCCCTACTTTAGACAACTTTGCAAAAGTTATCATAGGCATGGGCACAGCTTTTGATTCTTTCATTCTAACTCTTTGAAGTAAGTCACTAAGATACTTGGTTTGGCCGTTTGGGACAAATGGACAGCCCGACTCTTTAACTCTTTTGCCTCTATTCCTAAAAAAGTAGCTAAACTCTCCTTCCTTTAATGAAAACACTTGATTTAATTGATTTATTGTTGATTGAATTGGAATAGCATTATTACCAGTAATTAAAATATCATTTACATAGATAAGAATGAACAAGATAAGATGACCATCATGCTTAATGAACGAGGAATGATCTGAACTGGTTTTGAGGAATCCAAATTGATAAAGAGTAGAAGAGAGCTTAAGAAACCATGATCTAGGAGCTTGCTTGAGTCCATATAAGGACTTATGCAACTTACAAACCTGAGATGAATCTCCATGAATAAAGCCAGGTGGTTGTTTCATCAAAACAAACTCATTTAAGTCTCCATTCAAGAATGTGTTGTTAAAATCAAATTGTCAAATCTGCCAACTATTTTAAAAAGCAATGGTTAGTATAATTCGAATAGTGGTAGGTTTAATTACCGGGGCAAAGACCTGATCGTAATCAATACCCTCAATTTGGTGGTTGCCCTTAGCAACCAACCGAGCCTTGTACTTAATTATCTCACCATTAGGAAGGCGTTTAATTGCAAAAATCCACCTGCACCCTATAGCATTATGCCAATGTGTGGCTTGCAAAGCTTGATTAACTGAAGTAGGAATTTATTTATCAAATCAATATTATTGGTAGTCACAGCATGATAAATTTTAGGTTTAACTATTCCAGACTTGGAACTAGTTTGCATAGGATGAAGGTTAGGATTAATGAGAGTTCTTGGAGCACTACCAAATTGGATCTCAATACCAGAAGTGGGGATACTATCTTGGTGAATTTTATTAGCAGAGATTGATGAGGTAAAGTAGATGATGGAGGTGTAGTTGGTTGCGGATCAGTATCACTATTTTGTGAAGAGTCAATAGCTAAATGTGATGACTTATTAGTACTAGGATTTGAAGAGTTGCCCACTAAAGTGTGCGTGGACAGATTTTGGAGGGTAGTAATAGGTGGTGTAGGAGTAGAATTAGATGGCAAAGATGATGCAGATGAGCCTACAGGAAAAACTAAAGATGTATGAGGAAATTGGTTTGAAGATTTGGGTGCACTATCAGTAGAAAAAATTTCATGGTATGGGAACCTATGCTCATCAAATATAACGTGTCTGATGATGATAATCTTGCCAGTTTTCCTTAGACACTTAATAGCCCTTGTGGTGTGGGGCATAACCTAAAAAGATAGAGAGCTGAGACTTGTAATCAAGTTTATTTTGAGAATATGGTTTCAGGCCAGGGTAACATGCACAACCAAACACTCTCAAAAAAGAATAATCTGGTTGTCCACCATGCACGAGCTCAAAAGGAGTGGAAGAATGAGTTTTGGGGGAGGGAAGCCGATTAATGATATAAGTGGCTGAAAGAAAGGCATCATCCCAATGTACAAAGGGAAGATGTGCAGTATATATATATGAGTCCTCTGTTCACCACACACACTCAACGTACATAGCACTAAAGAATAAAGAAGAGAAATCTTGCTAACTGATTTAACTTCACGGGAACAACAAAAACCACCATCTCGCTTTTTCCTTTCTTCGGTGCTACCTTTTTATTTCCAAGGGATAGAGTTGGGATGTATAATCCCATTATTTTGGAGGATGCCCTGGAAAAACTCCTAGACAAATTAAGGATCAAATGTTGGAACCTCATGGGATTGATAGAGAAATTCATACTGATAGAGAAATTCATAGACCTAGGTAGGATAGGAGAATAGATAAAGGGAATAGAGATGATGATAGAGATCATACTGAGAAACAGAAGAATTCCGTACGGGTACAACTATTATTGGAACCAAGTTATAAAAAAGCGATCTTTGTTGTCTAATAGAACAAACCCTAATACCTTAATTGAGTCGGTCAAGATCAAATCTGTTTATCAAAGTGCTTCTTTGATTGCTCCAGACATCTCTTTTCAACTGAGAAAGAAAACAAGATCATTTCGTTCCATTTTTAGTAGAATAGTAAAGGATATTCTATTAGTAATGAGAAAAGGGGTAGAGGGGATAACATCTTGATTCTCTTGTATATGAACGACTTCTCTAACAATCTCATTGTCATTAGACCAAGTATATTGTATGAAACAAAATGTTGGCCAACAACGGGTGAATATGAAATTAAATTCAGCATGACCAAAATATGGATGATTTGATGAATGAGTGATCATATGCATGTGGACAAAATAAAAAATAAGGATATGAGAGATGAAATTGGAGTAGTAATGTAGCGCCCATTATTCAAAAATTGATGCAATCTTGTCTTAAGTGGTTTGGTTATACAGGGAGAATGCCAGTAAAGTATCTAGAAGAGTGAATGAAATGGAAAATGGACCAATAGTTAGAAGTAGAAAAAGACCTTAAAAGGACTTTATATGAAGTGACCAAACGAGATCTCTTTGTGAACGATAAAACGCAATAATTTTGTTGTTTTTGCTTGTTTCATAGTTGGCAAATATGATTAAATCATCTGAGTAGTTTCCTGATAGAGAAAAAAGAGTAAAGGAATAAAAGAGACACAGTAGAAACAATAAGATAAAGATAAGGGAATGGATAAATATTTTCTTACCGAGCCACTAAAAAACTTACTTTTAGCAACTTAGGTCATTGGAATAATTTTTCCTACTAAACTTTCAAAGAATTTGTCCTTCAAAAACCTAGATCGAAGGGGTAAATTGAAAGAACTAACATTTAAGAATTATCTTAAATTGAATCATTCAATTTTTTCATGCAACAAGCAAAGCACCGATCTCTGCTTCATAAAGAAACAAGAAAATTCATATATAAAAAAGCTGCATAAAATGTCTTACAAAATTGTTTAAATAGACCTCTTAATTAATTAGTCTTAATGTAAGCCAGATCTCCCTAGAATAAAGGATAAAAATTTGAAATTAAACTAAAGATATAGTTTTGGACTCGATTCTAACTATTTTAAATTAGATTTGATCTTATTAGACTAGATCATATTTGATTTAAATATTAAACTCCTAGAGATATGCTAATTAATTTAATTAGATTTGATCTTAATATATTAGATCAAATTTGCTTTAAATTTTAAAATCTAAAGATACACTAATTATTTTAAACCAAATTTGATCTTAGATGAGATCATATTTGATTTAAACTTTAAGGTAGTGTTTGTTTTCAGAGATTGAGACTGAGACTAAGACTAAGGGACTGTGACTTAATATTGTGTTTAATGGTGAGAGACTAGAACTAAAATTTCAGTCATGGGACACAAAATTTTAGTTTCTTCAATACTTTGAGAAAGTGGGGGAAACAGGCTGAAATTTTGGGGGGTAGAGACTGAAATTTTAATGATATTACTTTTCAAAAATACCCTCATTTAACTTTTCAAATTCCAAATCTACCTCTCAATCTTCATGATTATCTTAAACTAAATATAATATTGAAACATAACTCAATCCAATATATTTTATACCAAACACAATATAAAGATTTAATTTACTCTCAGTCTTTTAGTCTCAATTTCCTTTCCAAACGCAGCCTAAAATCCTAAAGATATGCTAAACAAAGGGAAAAAAAAAAACTAAATCAAATCTTTTGACAAAACCAACAAGTCAAATTTAAATCTAAACTATCCTACTTGAAATTTTTTTAGAAAGATAAGAAGTCCAATCAGAATCAACTTGAACTTTAAGTTATTCCTAAATCTGAACTAAATTGAATCAACTTGGTTAGATGAAGTTTAGATTTAGAAAATTCCTCATGATTTCTTGCCCTGCACTACAAGTAACTTGAGGAAAGACATATTCATTGCGCCCTAAGCCAATGCAATTGCGCTTGAAATGAATTCTTAGTCTCCTTGATTTTCAAAGCTGGTATAATGTGATTCTTCTAGTAATCTGATTCTTGACCTTGATATAATTACTATTCTGCCCCTTTGTGTTAGAACTACGAAAATAGCTTATTGAGCTCATATCATTTTCTCACATTATTGGCAAGTTATGCTTGTTTTGGGGTGAAAGGAAGGATGCCAAATTTTTGTGGTTGTGTCATATACACCATTGTTCGATACATTTTGTTGAACTATAATTCTCGCATTTTCAAACATTGTCTAATGAAACTAGTTTTGTGGGGGATTAGATGCTTAAGTTTCACTTAGTCTTGGAGCAACAATCGAGTTGTCCCCAAGTGTCTTTAAGGTCACGTATTGAAGTTGCGGAATCAGCCAGTGATACAATTATTTGGTAAGTCTGTCTACATTACTCCTTCTTGGCGTGGCCTTCCTCCAATCTTGTGTATGCCAAATGTTTGTGTATTGGGCTGCCTTTTAGGTGCTTAAACTTCGCTTGATACAAAACAGTGTATTCTTAAAGGAACTTTGCTCTTACCGTTGTTAAGATGTCGGAAAGCTTCCCCGACCAAAAAAAAAAGATGTCGGAAAGCTTTATTACATAGCTAGTCTTTCTGCTGTTTATTACAATACCAAGGTTAACATATAACTGTCCACATTAGTGTTACACTAACGAATATGAGACAAAAGTTTGTCAGATACTAATAGAAGTCACGTTTCTAAGGTGAAGGAATTAATTGGTCATTTTAAAAAAATCTCATCCAACCAATTTCAAAGAGCAAAATGCCATTATCTCTAAACTATTCTATTAAATATAACGAGATAATCAGAGTTCAGATTATAGTCCTACCATTATATACCATTTTTGTATTAAATAATGGATTTATCAACGTTAGCTCTTTACTCTTACTTGTTGTTTACAAGTAATTTAAACGGAAGCAAGCACTTATCAACTCCCGTGTCGATCATTGTTTGAATCTTCCATTCTGAACTGGAAATGGGTGCCCTTCTCCCTCGCTCTACCCCGCCCTGCCCCATGGCGCTTTCAGGGGGTTTCCTTTTTCTCAGATGATCTCGTCCCCTTATATATCCAGCGGCTTGTAGAGGTTAATTTTTGAGGAAGTTGGGTTTGGTTCCCATTTTTATAAGCAGCAGCCCATAACAATTGAATGTATTGTATATAACGAAACCAGCTATCAGATAGGATTATGTTTTCAGCTTCTCGATATCATTGTTCTTACGACTGTTTAAAGCAAGTTCCTATTTCTAGTATATATAGAGGCTGGGTATTGCTACTGCATTCTTGATATCCTTTATGTTTCCTGCTGTACCTTCAAAAACTACTTCATTGCAGAGGTTATGTTAATCCTCCAACTTGTGGCACTTCACTCCTTCATACAATAAAATTATTTTTTCTTATCAAAATGGTTCCAATGATACAGTCTTACGGGATCTACTGGTGTATGTTTTGGAGGTGAATGGTTTCAAACTCACATCCCTCTTACCATCTTCCGACAACTTTGTCAATCAACAAAAAGTTTCAACATTTAAGGCTTGAATTTGGCATCCAAACACTTCTTAATAGCTTCATTTAGAAAAAAATTTTGAGCTCAATCATGAAATATAACTATTATTCTTGTGATAAGCTGTTTAATAATTACATTTATTTACTGAAGTGTATTACTTGTAATTGTATAACAATTAGGTACAGTACAAAGTGATGCATTAATGTGAAAAGTTTTAACCATGATATTGATATGCATGATGCAAATTTCCAATCCACGGGGTTGATTTTATGAGAAAAAGCATACTCTATGTAAAGTATTCATTGGTGTAGGATGGATTTTGATCCACCCTAGTCTCAATAAATACCCTCCCATCTCTCTCTGTGCCACGAAACATCTCTATGTACTGTTGTGTCTGTGATTAAAGGAATGCTATCTTGATGCATAGAAGACACACAGTTTGTGATATTCTTCTCATGAATATGGCATGGTTGCTTTTCTCTTAATGTGTTTGTCATTCTGTTAGAATTTTGGGGATCCCAATGTTCTTTTAACTTTTTCAACTGAGACATTTTGCCCATTCGGTAGGAATACAGATTGGAATTAAATAAATTTGTGGTGTTGTTTATTGCATATTACAGTGGCTTCTATTACCGATGCTAATTGGCAATCGCTTGTCCTTGAATCTGAATCTCCTGTGTTGGTTGAATTCTGGGCACCATGGTGTGGTCCTTGCCGAATGATCCACCCTATAATTGATGAGCTGGCGAAAGAATTCGCTGGGAAGTTAAAGTGCTACAAACTGAACACTGACGAGAGCCCTTCAACCGCCACTCGGTATGGGATTCGGAGTATCCCCACGGTGATGATCTTCAAGAATGGCGAGAAGAAAGACACAGTTATTGGTGCTGTGCCCAAGTCAACATTAACCACGAGCATAGAAAAATTCTTATGAGGTGTAAGTAAAACAAGGCCTCTGAAGAATTCCTGCTATGGCCTTCTCTTTGAAATCCATGTCTCAAGTTTCGAAAGTTTGCTTCTTTAAATGCACTCACTTACCCTGCTGTATAGTTATCGGATGCAACTTATTTTCCTTGCCCTTTTATTCTCCTAGTTGTCAAAGCGCCTAAAATTTTCCGACAAAACTTTATTTTTTATTTGATAGAACCACGAATATCTTTTTAGAAAAATGCTAGAGCCATTAGAATTTATTGTTTCTAGCCATCAATAACCATTAATGTTTAAAAATATAGAATAAAGTATGTTGTTGAATTACTAGACTAAAAAAATTGAACTGATGGTTAAGTGATAGGCAAAAATAATAAATTCTAATAATCTCTTAGCATTTTTGATCTTGTTATTATATTATTGGGAGAAACAATTGTATTATATGGACACAATCATGAAGGGATATAGATTTAGATATAAAATCACCACATATTCACATTTGTAAAATTTTAAAAATAACAGGATCAAATTTGATTCACTTATAATTAAACTCTACAAATAATATAATCAAATAGATTTATATTTATAATTAAAATATAAATAAAAATATAGAAGTACAATAGTGATTAAATTTTGGTGTTTATTATTATATTATTATTATAAAATATTTGATTATTCTATTATAAAAAAATTATTTTATTGTGAA